>NC_141145.1:130920713-131073801 GCF_053477565.2 Lygodium microphyllum
CCCAGGAATGTTTTGTGGGCCATGCAATGTGGGCGGTTGGCAAGGGTGCTTTCGACAGCGTGGCTTTGCCGCGGCTCGTTGTGGGGTTGTGGGTGTTGCGGTGATTGGGTATTGAACATTTTTGCACAAGGACCTGCATTATCCTGCATCCACTTATCGCTTCATGAGAGCATATGCATTGTGTATGCCGCAACTATAATAAACCAGTGTAATGCAAGGAGACATCACTTATTTGAATTCTATGGTGTTGACTAGACATTTATCACCTGCACTTGATTAGCTTTTTCTTTTGCTCAAGGCGTAGCATATATTAAATGCAAATATGATAAGTTCATACAAGTCAGGAACATGTCAACACTTAACAAGTCAGGAACACTTAACCATTCAAAAACAAAAAGTTATGGCCAGTTATCATTTGATAAGCCCTTTATGCATCATGGGCTACTCGATTTGTACGAGGTGAGGCGAGTCTAGGTGGCCGAGTGATTGGGGCTCTGTTGGTGTGGGGCTCCCGTGGGGGTGAGCAGGGAACATGTCGGCCGGGACATGAATGGTGTAATCGCGGCCTGCTACCGTCTCCAGAATATCTTTAAATAACTCATTAAATTCTTGTCTTTCCCGAGCTGCCCTTTCTGCCTTTGAGCATCTGGGGCCCGAGCGGGAGCTGGGAGTGCGCACCACTAGTGCTGCCACCTGTTGCGCGTTTCGAGTTTTGACTTTCTTGACTCGAGGATTCTTTGGCCTTCGCCCTGGGCAATGTCGCTTAGGGTCTCGCTTCTTGGCATACCTCTTGATGGTGGGCAGATAGCGCTCCGGCGGAGGGGCGCATGCCACATGCTCCCACCTTGTGCGCAGAGCATCTTTGCATGCTAGATCTCCATGATCCTCCATGCGTTCCGCCGCAAAAGGAAACCTACAAGACACACTTCAAGGGTTAAACCTTGATACAGGGTACAACTGTTTGCATGGAAGGGATTTTAGTGTAATTTATGAAGCGCATATGACAAGAAGGGGAGGGGTGAGGCATGCGGTAATTGTTGTGGAGGAATGGTCCCCATGCTGATGTTCACGTTGCCTCCAGTCATTAGCGGATATTAGTTTGTGCTAAGTCATGTGGACTGGTTGTCGTGGAGTGGGACAGGGTACATCCTCGGAAGAATAGACCAAAAAGGGAAGAAGGTGTATAGGAAGGGACTACACCCTGTCTACACCATCAGAGTTGTTGGTCAAGGCCTCCTATGGCGGCAATATGGGTTGCATGCCCTTCACTTGGAGGTGGGGCTGGTCACACGACTTTTAAAAGTGTGATGAAAGGAGGACTTGAGGAGCTTAGCCTGTCAAATCCAACCCTTCTCCCTGCGCTTGACTATCATTGCTTGTGTGTGTTGATATTGTTTATACATGGTGACACAAAAATCAGTGTTTATTTATATACATATCTATGAATCCATGTCACATCACGAGGATAAGAACCAAGTGTAGAACTCGGGGTTGTACCGGAGCGTGGCACACGCATCTAGAATTCGTGGCAGCTGACTTAATACTGATAGATATTTTGCCACGTCGAGTAGCATGGAACCTTGACCGAGTCTACTGGCAATATGTAACTCCTCCTCAGTGAGAACCTTATCAATCAAAGGGCCCTGAAGCCTAGTCCCAGCTAAGTCCGTACCCCGAATGTCAGTGAGCACTCGAAGGGAAGTTGGTGCCACATAAGTTGGGTCCCTTTGGGATCGCCATTTGGCCAATCGTGTCAAGATTGTGGGAGAGAAGGAAGGAGTCTCACTTTTAGCTTTCTTGCTTGCACAATGGGGGAATACACACAAGGGTGGAGGCTAAAAACAGTTTTCCTCTTCTTAGTTGTGTAAGCCAAAAAAACTCTCATACAAAGAAATAGAAGAACCCTATATATGGGTCTCAAACGAGACTCAACTAACTAAGGTGGCATACTAACTGAGCCACGAACTAGAGTAGATAAGGATAGCTATCATGTAGCTATTATTCATGGGCAGTGTACCAACCGCATCTGCAACTAACACGTCGGTGACATAAATGCACAACGATCACCCTGGCATATCACGAGTGGAGCTCGATATCTCAATACTCCCCCTCGAGCTCAATCCCAATTCCTGCACACCAAGCAAGTCTCTGAACTTGCGCAGCTTCTCTGCGCCCAATGCCTTCGTGAATATGTCAGATACCTGATCCTCTGTGCTGACATAAACTAGATCAATAAGACCTAGTAAAACCCTCTCTCGCACATAGTGATAATGCACCTCAATGTGCTTTGTTCTAGCATGATAGACTGGGTTATTTGCCAAGTGTATACTACTCATGTTGTCACAATAAATGACAACTGGCCCATCTGTAGATTGATGCATGTCATAAAGTAGCTTATGCAACCAAGCTACCTCACATGCAGCCATTGCTGCACCCTTGTACTCAGCCTCTGTGCTCGACAAGGCAACTGTAGGCTGTTTCTTGCTGCTCCAAGTGACTGCAGCACTCCCAAAAGAGAACACATATCCACTGGTAGATCGTCTACCAGAAATACTACCAGCCCAATCAGCATCAGTGTATCCATGCAGCTGTATCTGAACCCCAGTCTCATAAAATAGTCCATACTGCAATGTGGACTTCAAATACCTGAGTATGTGTCTAGCCGCATCCAAATGTGGTTTCCTTGGAGCCTGCATAAACTGACTTACCAATCCAACAGCATAGGTCAAATCTGGCCTGGCAATAGTCATATAAATCAAACTTCCTACTATGCGTCTATACATAGTAGGGTCTTCCAGAAGCTCACCTGCATCTGTGCTCAGCTTCACATTCTGCTCCAAAGGAACTGAAATAGGCTTACAGCCTGTCATCCCATATTTGGACAGCATGTCCAATTCATACTGCCTCTACAAGAGCTGTATCCCACTTGGTGATCTAATCACCTCAATGCCCAAGAAATAACGCAGCTCTCCCAAATCCTTCATCTCAAACTTTTGCTTCAATAGCATTTTCACATGAAGGATATCTTCATCACTATCACCTGTCATAATCAAATCATCAACATAAATGACAAGCAGCATAATACCTTTCTCTGTCTTTCTCACATAAAGTGAGAGATCTGCCTTGGAAATCTGAAAGCCAATAGTGACAAGATACTACCCTATCTTGTCAGACCATGCTCTAGGTGCTTGCTTCAAGCCATACAAGGCTTTCTTCAACCTACAAACAAACTCAGGATGAACAGCATGCACATAACCTGGTGGCTGCTCCATATAGACCTCTTCTTGCAAATCACCATGCAAGAAGACATTCTTTACATCCATCTGATGTAAAGACCATCCCTTTGATACAGCCATAGCAATGACTGCTCTTACGGTTGCCATCCTTGCAACCAGACTGAATGTTTCTTCATAGTCAATGCCATATGTTTGTGCATACCCCTTGACTACTAATCTTGCCTTGTATCTATTCACAGAACCATCTGTATTGTGCTTCACCTTATAAACCCACTTACAGCCAATTGCATTCTTACCTTTAGGCAAAGGTACCAATTCCCATGTAGCATTTGCTTCCAAGGCATCCATTTCTTCATCCATGGCTTTCTCCCATTTTTCTTTTCCCATGGCTTGCTCAAAAGAAGTGGGTTCTGGTTCATGTATCACTTTGACCATATATGCATAGTGAATGGCTGTAAATCCATCATATTTCAGCCTATCCACAGGATACCTAACTCTGGTAGACCTGCGCAAAGTGGGTTCACTCCCAGGTGCTCTCAAAACATCCCTCGTCTTCCTTACTCCAAGTGTAACAATAGAGGGGATACCCAACTCATCATCAATGCTCTGTTCTGAGCCACTGGATTCACCATCCACATAAGAGTGACCTGCATTCACATCAAACATGGGCTGGTCAACCTTCTCTTTTCCTTTTCGTGATACCTACATACCACTATCTGCATTGCTTTGAGAAGATTCTCTTGATCTCAATCTGCCTGTCCATGGCGAAGAATGTGAACCACTGCTAGAGGACGCTCCAGGTCCACTAATATTTTGTGACTGCTGCTGTGAATTCTGTGCAGCATTACCATTTTGTGCATCTACATCATCAATCACATTTACTGGTTTATACCAGCTACTCATCTCATCAAAAACAACATCTATGCTCACTGTAAACTTACGAGTAGAAGGGTTATAGCATCTATACCCTTTTTGCTGCAGAGAGTAACCAATAAAGATGCACTTCTCAGCTTTTGGATCCAACTTGGATCTCAACTCATCTGGCACATGTACATAGGCAATGCAACCAAAAAATTTCAAATGAGAAATATCTGGTTTCCTACCAGTATACCTCTCCTCTGGAGTCATCCCATGTATTTCTGCAGTGGGAGTCCTGTTCATTATGTAGACTGCCGTAGCAACTGCCTCAGCCCAATAAAAATCTGGCAGGTCTTTTTCATTGAGCATGGCACGAGATACCTCTCCAATATGCCTGTTTTTCCTTTCTGCAAGTCCATTTTGTTGTGGGGTATGACTGCATGAATATTGCTGCTTTATGCCATGCTCCTGTAGGAACCTTGCAAACTCATTTGAGAGGTACTCTCCCCCTCCATCTGACCTTAGGCATTTTATCTGCAGACCTGTTTCTTTTTCAACCATAGCTTTAAGAGTTTTGAAATGCCCAAAAACTTCACTTTTCTTTTTCATGAAATACACCCAAACTTTTCTGCTATAGTCATCAATAAAAGTGACAAAATAATGACAGCCTCCAAGAGATGCAGCTTTAGTAGTCCACACATCAGAGTGGATTAATTCCAATGGCTTTTTACTCTCTTGAACATGTCTAGGAAATGGCTTCCTTGCCTGTTTTCCAAACTGACAGGCTTCATATACCTTATGCATTTTTGCAACCTTGAATCTAGGCAATCCTGCAACAATATTTTGGGCCTGCATTGATTTAAGTCGTTGTACATTAACATAACCAATGCGTTTATGCCAGATATCAATATCTGCAACTACACCGGTCCCATGTGCAAACATTGCTGCACTCAATTCAAACATGTCTGCATCCAACGTAAACATTCTGCCCTTCTTCTTTCCTTTTGCTATCAAGCGACCTTTATTTTTCATATCCTCAACAAAGCATCCATGAGGATTAAATCTGACCTGTAAGCCCTATTCAACCATTTGACCAACAGAAACCAGATTCTTGGTGATATTCGGGACATGAAATACATCGAACAGGTATTTCTTTTTCCCATCCTGCATAGACAAAGGAATTTTTCCAATCTGCACAATCGGATGTGCAGTATCATCACCAGTCTCCACAAATCCTGGTTTTTCCATTTTCCTTGCATCCTCCATCCATTCTGCATGACCTGTCATGTGGTTTGATGCACCTGAGTCAACATACCATACATCATTGCTTTCTTCTGCACTTGTCACAGAATTGTTCATGTGCTGCACCATAAACAAATGCTCATTTCTGTCATCACCCTGTCTACTAGAAGATGCAAAATTTTCTTGTTGCAGTTTTCCATTCATGATGTCATTTTGCTTTTTATAGCAGTCTTTAGCCATATGACCCATTTTACCACAATAGTAGCATTCAACATTACTGTTTGCATTTTGGCCTCTTTGCCATCCACCACGACCTCTTTGGCTCCCCCTGCCTCTAGAGTTACCACGTCCTCCTCCATAGGACTGGTTTTCTTGAGTTTGCTGCATATTCTGATTTCTACCACGGCCTCCAAATCGGCCTCCTCTACCTCTGCCTCTACCTCTTCTAGCATTTGAGTAGAAGACAGTTTCTTTTGAAGTTCCTCCTGAAGAAGATGCACCACCATTTCTCTGCTCCTCAGAAATTAGAAGAGCAATCAACTCCTCAAAATCAGGAAATCTTTCACGAACTGAAATGGATGTCCGAAACTGTGCATAATCCTTTCCTAGACCATTCAAGGTCACAGAAACTAAATCATCATCTTCCACTAGTGACCCAATGGAAGCAAGTGCATCTGCAATCTTCTTCACCTTCATGTGGTAGTCATTGATGCTCATATTTTCTCTTTGCACATTGTGCAACTCTTGCTTGAGCTGCATTTTCCTGGCTTGCGTATTTGTGCTATACATCTTTGACAGAGTATCCCATGCCTCCTTTGGCGTACTTGCATCCTGAATATGCACAATCATAGAGTCTGAAATGCTGATAGACAGCCAGTACATAACTTTCCTGGCTCTCTCATGCCATGCTTTGAATGCCTGCATTTGCTGTTGATTGGGAACATCAGGAAGAACTGGTTCTTCTTCATTTCCTGCAACAAATTCCCAATATCCTTTTCCCATAAGGAAATTCGTCATTCTAAACTTCCATGCCTGGAAGTTGTTCTTGTCAAGCTTTTCAGTGACAATCTGTGAAAGAGAATCAGACGCCATTACAGAACACTGTAAAAAATTCTGTCACTGCAAAAAACACAGCTTCACCCTCACAAGGGAAAATCTGCAAAACTGGCGAAAGTGGTATTTGACCACACAGTCACTTCCTAGTGACGATTTTGCATAAATAGGAACCAAGGATGATTCTGTAACTCCCAATGTCTCTGCACACAAGCATACGATGCAATTTCTGTGGTAACTTTTTACCGACCTGTAGAACAGTGGTCACACAGCATAAAACTGGACCTTTTCCTGAGTGCGTGCAGAAAACTTCCGCCTCCAAAACAGGCCCCGAAATGGCCTCAAATCAAAAAAACAAGATCGCCGAGGGCTAAAGGCCTTGCCCGCAGCATATACTGCCCTCTTGCATCACCGCGAAGGGTGTCTCAACCTGAGACAATGCACTCTTGCAATTTCCGGCTGTGCTACCTACAGAGATCTGCTCCCAAAACAGAAAATGAAAGCAACACTGCTCCTCTTACCAGAACACCGCGAGCCTGGCTTGCTTTCTTGAGCTCCTTACCACGAACAAGGCTCTGATACCATGTCAAGATTGTGGGAGAGAAGGAAGGAGTCTCACTTTTAGCTTTCTTGCTTGCACAATGGGGGAATACACACAAGGGTGGAGGCTAAAAACAGTTTTCCTCTTCTTAGTTGTGTAAGCCAATAAAACTCTCATACAAAGAAATAGAAGAACCCTATATATGGGTCTCAAACGAGACTCAACTAACTAAGGTGGCATACTAACTGAGCCACGAACTAGAGTAGATAAGGATAGTCGCTTGGGGCCTCACTTCTTGGCATACCTCTTGATGGTGGGCACATAGCGCTCCGGTGGAGGGGCGCGTGCCACATGCTCCCGTCTTTTGCGAAGAGCGTCTTTACATGCTAGCTCTCCATGATTCTCCATGCATTCCTCCACAAAGGGAAACCTACAAGATGCAATCCAAGGGTCAGACCTGGACATAGGATACAACTGTTTGCATGGAAGGGATTTTAGTGTGGTTTATCAAGCGCATGTGACAAGAAGGGGAGGGGTGAGGCATGCAGTGTTTTGTCGCAACGGGATGGCCCCCATGATGATGTTCGTTTTGCCTCCAGCCATTAGCCAATATTGGCTTATGCTAAGTTGTGTGGACTGGTTGTCATGGAGTGGGATAGGGCACATCCTCGGAAGGATAGACCAAAAAGGGAAGAAGGTGTATAGAGAGGGGCTGCACCCTGTCTACACCATCAGTGTTGTTGGTCAAGGCTTCCTATGGTGGTAACGTGGGTTGCATGCCCTTCACTTGGAGGTGGGAGTGGTCACACGGCTTTTAAATGTGTGATGAGAAGAGGACTTGAGGAGGTTAGCCTGTTAGAACCAACTCTTCTCCCTGCGCTTGACTATCATTACTTGTGTGTGTCGATATTGTTTATACATGGTGACACAAAAATCAATGTTTATTTATATACATATCTATGAATCCATGTCACATCACGAGGATAAGAACCAAGTGTAGAACTCGGGGTTGTACCGGAGCGTGGCACACGCATCTAGTATTCGTGGCAGCTGACCTAATACTGATAGATATTTTGCCACGTCGAGTAACATGGAACCTTGATCGAGTCTACTGGCAATATGTAACTCCTCCCCAGTGAGAACCTTATCAATCAAAGGGCCCTGTAGCCTAGTCCCAGCTAAGTCCGTACCCCGAATGTCAGTGAGCACTCGAAGGGAAGTTGGTGCCACGTAGGTTGGGTCTCTTTGAGACCGCCATTTGGCCAATCGCTCTTCTGAGACCGTCATGATCTGAGCCCCTAGTTCGGCCATTACAATGCGGATTTTGCACCAACGCTGCTCAAATTGACTCTGGCCTGCTGACAGTCGCTTTAGTAGCTCTATGTCTACGAGATTCGGTCGGCAGAGCACTTCATTGAACGTGATGGTTAAGTGCAGTTCGTCAGCCTCCTCGTCGGGGATGAGTCGCATATGTTCATGCAGGAGCCTATCGTAGTGCCCGTTAAGATGTTCTTGTTCTTCCCATGATAGAGGAAAGGTCAAGTAATCTCCAAGCTACTCCTTGGGGATCGTGCCCATGTCCGCAAGGACGTAGACACGCGCGACCACCTTGAGCTTAGCCTCCAACTCAGTTAAGCATTCTGCGACACTTCTATGTTCAACGAGGGCTTGCTCGGTTGCTATCTCATACAAAGTTCTAAGAGTTTCCTTAGGCTTTAGCATGGCTGGGGGCTCAGGCCTAGATGAGCAAGATTGGTCAATGCTAGGATTTCTTATGCTCTTGGGGTTCTCACGTTTCTCCTGAGGTTTTGCTGCTATTTCGTCATGGTTCTTCTCGGATGTGACTGGTATAGATTTGTCACCCTGTTGTGACAGCATTGTATCCACTCTTGATTGATCAATGTGAGTTTTATTGTCAGTGGATAGAGTGTTGCAAACAACTGTTGATGGCAACTGTTGCTTTGGTTTGTCAGAGCACACAGATGTGTCTGAGGTTTCACCGCTATTAGAAGAGGCATCAGTGGATTCATTGGTGGATGGACTCGATGCTTCATTCATCTGCTCTCCAGCGCCCTTCGTCTCAATGTTCTTGGGGTCCACAACCACCTGCAACTGTTGTTGTTTTCTCTACTTTCTCCTCTTTTTCTTGGTCAATGAAGGTGCCTCTCTCAACAACTCAGGACCCTGGGCTATATCGACCATTGATGTGCTTGGTCGGGCCTCAGCATTTCCCTTCTCTAGTGTGTCCTTATGGGACATAGCCGTGGTTTGCTAAATAGCCTTGCCCGGTTGTGAGGGCACAACTGCCGCTCTTTTCGGAGAGTCTAGCTTTTCAACCAACCCCCTTGTGTTCGACTCCTCCGTCCTAGGCTTTAGGCACTTTGAAAGTGCTGGAGTTGTTGAGGGATTTGGTTGCGACACCTCCTCCATAGGTAAACTACTAAGGACACATTCCACAAGGGGCATTGTCACGGCCAAGGGCTGTGACTGCTGTGATCCCTGATTGGAAGTAGTAGCAACTAGTTCAGTGGGCTGGATACCCTTGGTGGATTGCGGCGTCAAGTCCCTAGGTAGATCAAAAGTGGCCGTGCCTTTTGTTGCCCTTTGCACCTTCACTTGTGTAGGTTGAGCAGCGGCTCGAGGCTGATGCTGCCACGCTTCACGTGTCAATTTAGGTGAAGAGGATGTAGGAGATCTGGGAGTGGGCTTGGCAGTGACTGGAGAATTTGCTCGTGATTGTTAGACGATTCTGTCATTAGCTTTGTTGAGTGATCAACCTTATCATGAGCAATGTTGTGCCAGTGGTGCCCATTATCCTCTTCGGAAGTCAAAGGCTCCTTGGGCACTAGTGGGCCTTGTGCACGCTTGACAGTTACCTCTGATATCTGCTTGCTAAGTACGCCAGGCTGGGGATCTACTTTTTGATAGGCCATGTTTGGTTTCTTGATTTCAATAGTGAGGGGCTCGATCACTCCAATATTTTTGGTTCGAGACTTGGCCTTTCGTTTAGTTTTCCTCCTACGCCTCTTTGCTTTGGACATAATTTGGGCTTCTGATAGAGGTGGCTTAGCAAGGAGTTTGGGTACCCAAATCCAATGATTGCCTGCATAATACCCTTGAGCACGAAGCAATGCCTTGGATATCCATCGTGGCGTTGTGCTAGCTCTCCATCGATGCCTTCGCCTATAAGGCTTGAGCTTCTTTCGTGGTCTTCTACGATATTTTTGAGTCCAAACCCTATCCTTGGCCTTGTCTCCTAACCTTTTTGTCTCAAGCATGGCCTCACTCATCACTGGTTCTCTCCGTTCAACCTGCGCTTGTATCAACTCTTCCAACAACTCCTTGCTCTCATTACTAGGCTTGCTTGGTATGTCAGAATGCTCCTTCCCCTTCCTTCGAGGTTTGGTGAGGTTACCCTTGCTAAACGTTGTGATTATCCTCACACCTGGTAGTGTTAGGTGTATCCTCTGTGCTATATAGTCGGCTTCACACTTCGTTGCCTTTTTGAAGGGCCTTCCTAGGAGGATTTCCTTTCCACAATTCTCGCTATTTGGAGGGACATAGAACAGGACTGGCAAGCTTTCTGTTTCAATAGTTACAAGGATTCTGCACTTCCCTAGAAGTGCTTGTGGGTGTTCCCCGTAAGGGTTAAGAGTTGCATCAGACACTATGCTCTCTTTCTGCGGTGAGTTTGACCCTAAGATAAGCAGGTGGTACTATGTCTTCATCTTCCAGGTCTTGGCTTGTAAATTTAAGCCTTCTGACAGATGCCCTTGAGTTCTCGACCGCATGACCAGATGTGGATTCTCCACTGCTGTCTTGGATTGTTAGTGTAGTGCTATTCAAGGTACATCTCTCGTCAAGAGTGTCATGTCTAGTCATCTTCGCGTTTGTAGCTTGCTCAAGTTGCATTTTGCTCTGACTAGACACGGTTTGAACACAATGTCTTTGTGTTCTAGTGGTGTGGCCTTTTTGCCCTTGATGGCTAGATTGGCCCATTGATGTTCTAGGGTCTCTGTTTCTCTATGTTCGGGTGTGGGCTGTTGGCTGCTCTTTTGCAAGTGAGAACCCATGCTCGTGTAGAGCCATTACTTCACTAGGGTCCAATTTGGAAGACCTGTCACGGCGCGCGTTTTCTCTCCAACCTACTCGGGGGAGGTGCGGAGGGGGCAGAGCCCCCTCTGCCGAGGTCCGGGGGGGCAGTCCCCCCCGGCCCGCAGGGCCATTACGGTAGACGCCATATGCAATTTGGAGAACCGGTTATAACCAAATTTTGAACTATGTGCTCTAAATTTTAGCCCGGTTATGGATCTGTGATGTACCTTCAGCTCTACGTAGCCTTAGGGGTCAGTCTCGGGGTTTAGATGTATCAGAATTTGTGTTCTAGCCATGTGTCCGATTCTAACAGTTTTTAGTCCGATTTTCAGGAGTCCGATTATCAGAAGTCCGATTATCAGAATCGAACGTCCGATTTTGGGTGGGTCCGATCGGACCAATGGTCCGATTTTGGTCACGTCTGATTCTAGGAGTCGGATTAAAAAGTGGTCTGATTTTCAAGTGGTCCGATTTTGGGAATCGGATCGGACAGGGTGGTCCGATTCTGAGCTGGTCCGATTGTGAGTGGTCCAATTATGGACTCGTCCGAGTGTTCGAGTCGGACGGATTGGTCCGAGCGTCCGATTCTCAAAATCGGACGGGTTGGTCCGAGTGCCACGTGGCAGGTCCGATCGGGCTGGTCCAATTCTGGGAATCGGACGGTTCGACTCCCGAACTCGGGTGGTCCGATTCTGGGAATCGGACCACAGCGAGTTGCTCCGAGTGCGTCAGCCGGCTGGCGCGATTCCCGCGCGTTTGACCCCTCCTCACTGTCTGGTGCACACAATCACCACAGACTTTTCTAGATCTGATCAGGGCATTTGTTGGAAAACACCAGACTCACCTGGAGTAGCTCGAATCACCGACGCCAAGAAATCGGGGCAGCACCTCCTCATCCTCTGAACCAGAAGTTCTCTCTCTCTCTCTCTCTCTCTCTCTCTCTCTCTCTCTCTCTCTCTCTCTCTCTCACAAGGAAAACCAAGGAAATGAGGTCTCTCCTGGCCTCCCAGGCCTCTTAAGGTCCTTTCCCAGCACTGCAGAACCTCACAGCTAGTTCCCTGTCCCTATCTTCCCAGAAACTTGAATCTGGTCCCCTGTTTCCCTGTTTTAGCCTGTTATACAGCAACAGAAAACCCTAATGTTTGCTTGTTTTTTTCTTCTTTTTCTTTGTTTTTTCCTACCCTATATGCATCCAAATCACAAAATAAATACCTATACTACTCCATTCCACAACATAAATCACAGAAAGCAAAAAACCTACTTGCCAAGGAGATCGAATACCATCTTCAACCCCCTCGCTTCCTACCTATCTACCTCAAGCACCTGTTCGGGGAAAACTCCTTACTTTGATGCTCGATTCGAAGCGCGCAAGCGCCGCAAGCGCTCAAGGCTTGAATCCGTGTGTCCCGGCAACGGAACCAAAATGTGGGAGCTTTCACTCAACCGCCAAGACCCTCGGACCGCTTATTATTTCAAGCGTTCCAAGCCGAGCACTAATGGCTACCTCTCACATAGCCGACGCGCAATGCATATCTACGGGTGTAGTGAGCTTACCTCCGTGCCGTTCGAGTTACCTCCTCTCCCGCGCACTCCGGTAGCTCCATGATCCAAGTGCAAGCTTCAAGCAAGCTCCATCCTCAAGCTCCACGCTCCAAGCTCCATTGCCGCAAGCAAGACAAGAGAAGAGAAGAGAAGAGAAGAAGAGAGGAGACGATGGAGAGCTTCTCCTCCTCGGTCCCTCACCCTCACACACTCACTCCCTCACACTCTCACACTCCCTCTCTCAAGCACAAGCTCAAGCAAGCAAGAACAAGAAGAAGAAGAAGAAGAGAAGAGCTACTTTTGGCCACACACAAGAATGAGCTTCTCATTCACTTTTCAACTTTATATACAAAACCCTAAATCCCTTTTGGGCGGTCATCCCCTTTTTCCCTTTTTACATGGCCAGCCATAGCCTAAGCCCTTTTTCCCCTTGTCCTTCTATCTTCCTAGCTTCCTTTCCACCACTCGTCTACATTTAAAATTTGCACGGGTGAGAGCTCGGCGCTCTTTTACAAGATTTCAGGGTGCGCCTTTTTATTTTAAAATGCGCCTTTCCCCTGTTGCCTTTGCCTTGGACTTTTAAGGTTGCCCTTGCGCTTTTGGCCTTTTCTCCTTTTCTTTCTTTAGTCGGGCTACCTTTTTTCCGCCTTTGCCCTACGTCTTTTCCACTTCTTTTGCTTTCTTCGTGTTGGGGTCAACAAGTATGGACTTTGTTGTTGGCCTACCCCAAGTTCAGGGAGGATACAACTCCATCATGGTTGTGGTTGACATGCTTACTAAGGTTGCACACCTTATTCCAGTAAAGACAAACTATAAATCCTCAGACATTACAAGATTGTTTATCAAGGAGATATTCAAGCTACATGGGCTACCCAGAAGAATCATTAGTGATCGTGATTCTCTCTTCACATCGCACTTTTGGAGAGCTATCTTTGAAGCCATTGGGACTCAACTCTGCTTTAGCACAGCTTACCATCCCCAAACGGATGGCCAAACAGAGCGAGTCAATCAAATCATCGAGGATATGCTTAGGGCATACTGCTGTAGTGAGCCGAAAAGGTGGATTCAATACTTGCCTTCGGTTGAATTTGCCTACAATGCTTCTTACCAACAAAGCATTCAGATGACCCCTTTCCAAGCATTGTATGGTCATGGCTGTCGAAGTCCCCTAAACTTCTCAGATCCAACCTTGAGGGTTGAAGCTTCAAGGAAGATGTTGGAAGAGATGGATGACCAAATAAAGTCAATAAGACAGGACATCCAAGCTGCCAAGGATAGACAGAAGGCATATGCGGATTTGAAGCATCAAGATAAAGTCTTCGAAGAAGGAGACATGGTCTTCATTCGCGTACGCCCAAAGAAGAGTTCCCTATCCTTAGGAGATTGCAAGAAGCTAAGTCCAAGGTATTGTGGACCATACAAAATCCTCAACTGCCTGGGACCTAATGCTTATAGATTGCAACTCCCTGAGAACCTAAAAGTTCATAATGTATTCCATATCAGTCTATTGAAGAAGTATGTACCTAATTCTAACCATGTACTTGATGACCAACAAGTTGTAATGCCTAGTCAAGGAGTCCTTGAACTAAGGCCTGACAGGATCTTAGATGTTAGGGAGAGACAACTGAGATCCAGAACCTTGAGAGAATACCTCGTCCAGTGGAAATATTATCCCAAAGAGGATGCCACTTGGATAGATGAAGGCACTCTCAACCATCAATATCCCCAGCTTATCTCGAGATGAGGACATCTCAATTTCTCCAAGGGGAGAGAATGTAATAACTCCGAAATAAAAATACCCATTCCGCATATGAATTCCCTCTTGGGAAGGGGTCATAGGGATAATATTTTTTGAATTGGATAAATGACAAAAAAAAGTTGTTGTTATTCCCCTTATTCCCCCTAGCCGACTGTCGAGCTGGAGGGGGAGGGGAATAGAAGGAGTGACTAAGCTCCTTGGTGGAGCTTGGAGGAGAGAAGTGGCCATGCCTACTACCGCGTAGGGGAGGGAGGAACCTCTCCCTCTCCCTATAAAACTCGTAGCTATGGGGAGCATTGGAAAAAAAAAAGGGAGGAATGAGGTGCCGAGACTCTACGTAAGATTGAGGAGGAGGCTGTGATAAATTGCGCTACCAGCCGAGAGAGGAGAGAAGGAGCTGAGCCGGATCGCTGCAAGCCTGAGAGGAGCTTTGTCGCCGAGTGCTGCTGCCAACTCCGTCTCAGGTCACTGCTGTCATCGCCATCAGTCCGACACTAATTTGATGTCCCTCTCCATGCCACGTTACAAGCACAGAAGCTTCCGTTGAAGCTTCTCGAAGCTTCCAAGGGGGTTTCCTAAGCCCCCTTTCACACCTTTTCTTATTTTCCCCTCAAATTTTCCCCTAAGGGCCCCCTTAGGCCCTTTTTCCCCTCCCTATGCAAGAATTCCTTCTTTAGCCCTTTCATACCCCTTTCCTTTTTCCCCCTTGCCGTGGTTCGTGTGGGATTGTTAAAACACCCCCTACCCCCCCTCCCCCGGGGATTCCAAAGCCCTTCATGTGCTCTTGCATATAACACCCCCATACACGAAGTTCCTTCCTAAGGGCCCTTTCATACCTTTGTTTTCCCCCCTTACAAAAAGAAAAGAGGGTGTTAAGAGTCTTTTGACACCTTCTTTCCCCATACACAATCCCCTATATCCAAAGGGTTCTTTTTTACACCTTCTATTTTCCCCTTTTCTTGTGAGTCTTTAAAAAGGCCATTAAGCCTTTCCCGTGGCTTTAATGGGCCTTACTCGCGGAGGATTTTGAAACACCCTCTTCCCAGGTTTTAAACCCCTTCCGTGGTTTCTCCCCTCCTCCACAGAAGTATCCCTTCAAAGAGCTTCTACAAAATGAAGGACAAGAAAACTCATAAAGGACGGTGGAATTTCAAAAAGGAGTTCGCAAAGCCGCATCCAAGACAGAAAGGCTACATTCGCGATGGCTCCTAAGAAAGCCCAAGGCGCAACCGCAGGAGGATCGTCTCCTAGCATCCACGTGGACATCTCACCACAAGTCCAGGTTTTCCTTCCTAATTTTTTTTTGGTATTGTTATAATTCAATTGTGCGAGGATAATTGTTGGAGATAGGATGCTTTTTTTGTCTTAAATACTTAGGTTAACTCTAAAAGAATTAGCTCATGAGACAGAAAAGTTCGATCATTACTATTTTTAATAAAAAAACAAATAAAGTAAGCAGAAGATTGATATGCGTTTCTAGCAAGAAGTTTTGTGCATTTCAATGAATTGAACTTAGACTAATTTACAAAATGGAATTAAGATAGTGCACTCCGTTTAGGCATGGGACTATAATTTGCATGTCGCATTATTAGGACATACCTTCTTCGCAAATGAGTCATTATGGAAAGTGCTAATAACCCATAGGAAGTTACAAGGCATGAAATGATTCTTACGTTGCATAACTTTAGTCAATTATCGTTTTTCAACTGCATAATTATTAGTAAAAGACTACTTGTCTTAGCATGAATCTTGTTCGCAAGTTATAGGATGATCAATTAGAATTAGGTTATAACCTAACCTATGCTTGATCTTAAAGCGAAAAGTTAGGGTTGAAAATCAACTTATGCGTAGTCAATGAGTCACGTGGTTATGGAAATAATAGCGTAACTATCTTCAAGAATAGATAAGTTAAATTGGCATAAACCTAAACATCTAAACTCGCGGAGTACTCGTTTTAGAAAGAGTTAATTCGATTCCAAAGAACTCACTAGGATTTAATACGTGACCTAGTCACACATATTGCTAAAATTGAAACTCCTATACCCTAAATACTTGTCCACATTTACCGAATGTAGGGACAACAGAACATACTTGAGAAGTGATCTAGGGTTTGTCCCTAAGAATCTTTCGCTAAAAAGATGGAACTTGGAATCCTAGGACTGACAATGTCAGCCTAATGTAATCAGGAACAGATTGTTTCGTGACTCCATTTGATGGATAGAATAGTCCCATAGTTCGATGCGACACTTGTGCAACAAGTGCAGAGTCGTATGATCTTGTGATTGGATTACAAGGGAATGGCGAATTCTCGGAATGAGGTTGGCAGATTCTTACTCAAGTTACTTGCAAGAGGATGAATAATCGTCCTAATATAGTATCTTTCTGGGGTAAAGATAATTGCTTGGAGCAAAGGACAAACCAATAAATTGGAATAACATATGAACTTAAGGTATTGACCAAGTCGGGTTAATAGGGTACGGCCCTAACCCAGGATATAGGGGATCTTGCCTAGTCGCAAGTCATCCCGGATCAAGTGCTGGATGCATTCAAAAAGAAGGATTCACTCCTTATCAGTTGGCCAACAATAAACGACCAATGGAAATGTTTGTGCTTGTTAAAGATTTAAGAGCACTGTTTTTCTTTGTTTGATCAATGAATTAAAGGATAAATGGATATCTAATACTTCAGGTTGAAGGCCTGAAGGAAGAGGCAGCTTCGGTTACGCCTGATTGCCTGCCTGACCCTAACCAAGGGGGTTGTTAACCACACTAAAAAAGTGGACCGAACCTGCCGCCACGAGAGGTCTCACCGTTGAGCGCTACTTGGAGCAGGAGGACGCTTGGGTGCCAGGGGCCTCTGGCTGTAAATCCCTCGCCTTCCGGGCCCTGCATAAGAGGCTAACGTGACTCGGGATTGGATCTCGAGGCCCGCATACTAGTCTACCGGGCAGAAACATGGATTAGTGATCCCTGTGGATTGCTAGATAGCCTTCGGGCGGATTGTGGATAAGCCTACGTGCTGGACTTTATGTATTTCAAAGATAAATATGATAATCTATTAAAAAGGAACTTGTTTGACATTGCTTTTCTATGTCAAGTGATATGGTTACGTGAAGGAACCAGTGCCTAACGGGCTAATTAAGGAAGCTGATTGATACATGTCCAACTAAATGTGTTAGGTAATTAAATAACTAAAACATTTGAGGAAAGTGTGGTGGATGTGGCCATAGGTCCGTCCTACAGATGGGTGGTCCCGATTGGCTGGGAACTTTTCTCAAATCATGATGGACAGCAGGAAGATCGTTCAAAAGAACACGAACAACAAGAGCATTGACCTAGAATTCCGATTTACGCTATTTTAGGGGAATGGAATGGGACTATGCCTTATGGAAGAGAGGTTGAGCTTGGCATCCCTCTCGTTTCCCATTCTCCTTGAACCAGGTGCAGCGTGAATCCGCTTCGGACCTGGCGTTTCTGTGTAAAGTAGTTCGCTTGGGTTTGACGCTAGTTGCCGTTAGGAAATGACCAATAAGCAAAACCCTAATGCAGGTCGGTCCTAAGTGGGAACGGCCGGAATACTTCCGCTATGTGGCAGACGTGGAAAGCCCTAGATCGCAAACCCCGTAACATTCCATGGGAGTGCCGGGCGGAGCTTTCTAGACATCCTTTCCGATGGACTGCCAAGACGTGTCATGAAGATAACAGGTGGACACGTTACAATTTCAAAGCCTACTTTTTAATTTTCCTATTCTCAACCTTTGATAAAGTGCCTCTAGTCTCTCTTGTAGATAGATAATTTGTTATAGCATCAGACTAAGATGGAATGGAAGCCATATCAATTTTGAATAGACCTTCAAGGTCACTACCTTCAGCCAAAATTTCATGCGGCTCCCCAAAATCCGCAAGGCAATTCAACAATGCCCTACAACTTTGGTGGCTTACTCTTGATTTCATAATCAATCTCATGCAAGGTGATTAACCACTTTGCTAGGTGGTCATGCGGCTGTAACTTATTCATGAGTAGCCTCAATCCTTCTGCATTCATATAAAATACCACCTTCTCATAGAGGATGTAATGCTTCTGCATTCATATAAAATACTACCTTCTCATAGAGGATGTAATGCTTCAATTTCTTTGTTGCAAATACCATCCCAAGGCACAACTTATCCATGTAGGTATAATTAATCTCGGATATCCCCAATTTATGGCTAGAAAATGCAATTGGATTATACAACTTTTTCTCCCAAATGTGAGCTAAACAACAAGCTAATGCTATGCATTGTGGTTGCTAAAAATATATAGAAGACCTCACCTCTTTTGGGTGCTTTCAAGACTAGCACTTTCACTAATTCCTACTTTACATCCCAAATGCCAGAACATGATGTGTAAAGGTACCAAACACAGTAATAAATGTCATTTTCAACTTCTCTTACTATACAATAGCCATTTGGTTATATCCAACAAAACCATCCATGAATGAATAAATATCTCTATCCGCCAAGATTGATCTAGAATCTGGTCAATAAATGGTAGCGGATAGTAATCTTTGACTATCTACTTGTTGATCTCCCTAAAATCTATGCAAAGTCGGCTTCGATTATTCTTCTTTTTCCTGATAACTATTGGTGAATATCACTCTGTATGTTGTATAGGAAATATCAAGCCAGTCTTACGCAATTTTTGCAACTCCTCAAATAATTCATCCCTTAGCTCAAAAGGCCTATGCCTCACTTTTTGTCGCACACAGGGTGGCTACCTTCCTTCAAGGGAATAGTATACACACCTAAACTGGAAGGAATAACACTTAACTCATCATAGCTCTAGGAAAAAATGTCACAAAATTCTTGGTTCAAGGACACATAGTCCTTCCTTTCTTCGAGATTGAGCATAGATCCTAATTTAATTGATCGTGGATCATCCAACATACCAAGGTCTAGCTCAATCACATTTGCATCTCTTATTCTGTCTTGAGCTTCTATCGACTTGTTTAGAGTTGTTTGGTAAACATCCTCTATAGTGGATCCCTCTTTTGATTCATCACTTGTGACAATGTCCCACTACTAGATGGATCATCTAATGCACCTAATTCTAATGAAGATAATGGTACTCTCTCACTTTGAGAAGATTCAAGATATGCATCCATTATCACACGTTGAACACCTCTACCCAAAATCAGACGACTAGTGGGTATATCAACTTGACACTCGGATTGCAAGATCCATGGCCTTCCTAGCAATACTTGATAGCTTAGCTACCTTGCAAACATGATAACCCTAAATTCCACAATGCATTCCACATTGGCAAGTGTCATGCAAACTTTGGTAATGCAACCCTCAGGTTGTCTTAAATTGTCATCAGCCATTCAGAGGATTGTGGAGGGATCCTTTTGAATTTCCAGTCCTAATTTTTCATCAATTTTGAACTCATAATATTGACAGAGGATCCCGTATCCACAATGGCATATTCTACTAATATGTTGTCAACATATGCTGCTATCCTTAGGCAATTCTTTTCATCATGTTCAAACCAATCATTTCCCACTTGAGCTATTCCCAAGGGCTCAACAATATACCTAGTGTGAAGAATCTTCTTGAACTCTTTACACACTCCTGGAGATAACTTGATCAACTGTAAGAGATTCACATCTGGCTTTACCTCGCAAAGAGAACTCACTAAATTAAATTCATGATAATTAGCAATGGCTCTCTTATCATGCCAAACCATTCTTTCTCTTGGTCTTGTTGAATAGACTTTGGCATCTCTTTCTTAGCTTTTATCTTCTTCTTTGGCAGCATCTTATTGGGACCGAGACTGGCTTCCACATCAAGGTTAATGGCTTCCATCCCCTAATCATCCCATTTAGGGTTTGTCTCAATAGGTTTTACATTATCCTTGTCACCTTCTTTAACCTTTTGTCCTCTTGTAATGACTCACAAATTGGAAGCCTTAATGACCTTAACATGCACAACTTCTATAAGGTTGACACCACTACCACTGGGCAGCTCCTCCACGATGGCTTTTCCTCTTTGTAGTATTTTTTTGGGTCCTTCCTCTCTCTGAAGGTTGTTCCCTTATGCTCGATGATTTATTAGACCTAGCTGCTTACTCCCTTGTTGAAGAGAGCTAATCTTACTCCAACAAGTACTAGCCAAATGGTTGGGCTTCCTACATATGTCAAACTTGACATTAGGGAAGTTCCTCATGAAGTGTTGACCACCACACCACTTACAAATGAATCTCGATGGACCACCCTCTTTAGGGCGCCTACTTCCTATCAAGTTCTGTTACTTCTTTAGGAAATTAACATCTATAGCTATTTTTCTATATTGTTCCATTATCATATCGGTTTAATACTTCATCATGTCCTTGACTTTGCTAAGAACATTTGACACACTAGACTCATGCTGCTCAGTCAATCTAACCAGCTAATTAGGGATGAGCTACTACTAATTAATTGGAACAACATTAGGGTTTGTCATTTGGCTTGCATTATTTAGGGAAGCTATCTAACTAGTTGTTGGCATAGTCACATTAGAGGGAGCTAGCAACATAGACACACTTTGCATTATGCTTCCTTTCCCATTCAAATTGGTCCTAGGTACTCCTTGACTTCCACTAGCCAATGCCAAATTATTTTGGAGCCCTAGACTTGATTTCAAGTTTACCCTAGAAGCATAGGCCACTTGTAATTGTGACTCTACCTCATTTGCTCATATAATAGCTATATCAATGTTGGCAAGAGCAACAGTACTCAATTGCACCTGGATAGTAAAGTCCAACATTGGATCTAAGAGGCTATAGCTATCTCAACTAACACACCCCATGACCTTGTGGCCAGGAGCATCTAGAGGCTACACACACTGATCTAATTATGTGTTTGTATTATTTATAGTCCAAGGTTCCCTTCCCAAATCCTCACAAGGAGTACCCAAACAAATTTTATCACATACAAAATGAGCACCCCTTGGATGATTGTCATGGGGCCCACTTCGGCTCTCCTACACCTTGGGGATTGGCCCCAAGATGCACCGTTCAAACGTATAACACATATGATACATGCTCCTCTCTTTTAATCTATCGTTTCAAGAGAGAAAGTATGATCCTCATTGAATAAGTCTCCCAAAGAAAATGAATGTACTAACTCTATAGCTTAGGACTCCTCACTCTCTCAACGTACGTCAACATTCATAAAAGCAAGTGTTATGCATCGAGGATATACATTTCCAATATCATGTAATGAATACAATGCAAGAGTATATGATCTATCATGCTCAATCATTTTGTTTATTCAAAATAGCATTGTGACATTGCAAATAGTTCTCTTCATTCTTTTCATAATAATGTACTTCCTTCGTTGCATAGGGAATAACGTCCAGTATACTCGTGCTACTAAACCCTTTAACTTTCAAAATAAATGCATCCTATATGCAAAGTGCATCATAAAAATTTAGATTTCACCCTATATTCAACACTCATAAATCTCCATCTCCCTATTGTTTCATGTATACTTGCGGTGGTAGGTGTAGAGAATATTTCCATGTCATTTTTTTGTTCTTCAAAGAGTAGTAAATCATGAATTATAACATGAAAATGGGGTTAAGATGAGGCTAAACCCCATGCTTTAGACCCATCATACATCCACAGACACATTTATATTTTTTGTAATTTTCTTACTCATAAAATCTTTTTTTCCTATTTTTCTCCTTTTTTCTTGATTTATTTACTAATAAATTACTATTACTTTCTAATTTTCTAATTAAAACTATTGATATTTACCACTATCTTTTATTTCGTTCCATAAGAACACCATTTTTCCACCCAAAACTATAAAAAATCTTATTTTTTAACTTAAATATCGCATTTCAGGCTTGTAATTATTAATAAAATGACCATATTTAATCATAGGCTCTAGATATTATCACTTCAAGCCTCAAAGACATGTTAAAAAAGGTTCATAAAAATTTTCATTCCATGTGCACCTCATTGGAACCATAAACTGTAAAAAACAAACAAATTTTCTTTATAAAAAAGACATACCGTTGAATTGTGTATTTGGAGTCACGAAAATTGAATCCATGGATAGCCACCCATTAGACCTGCCATCGATGTCTACATAGCACTTAGCATCAATTCTTAGCATCTTAAAACAATCTGGTACATGGCAGACAAGCATACTTCATTCCATTCTTCTCTTCCTTCCACCTGCATCAATTGCCTCTTAGAGGAGAGAGAGAGAGATAGGAGAGAGAAATATTGAATTCTGATCTCCACAACCGAATAGCCATTCTTCACGCGGAGACAAGCAATAGGAAGTGAAAATTTGGAGAAGAAGGCTAGTATGATCAATTCTTAGGCTTGCTTTGCAGCTGCAATCTCCCTCTCACCAAATTTGCCAAGAATGGCGGCACGATCAGCTCGCCGCAAAAAAAAAAAAAGACGCCCCCTCCCCCCATGTGAAAATTTTGGGCCCTTTGGCCCTAAGGGTCTTGACTCTTGCAATCTTGGTCAAATTTTGACCAAGATTGGCCCTAAGGGTCTTGATTCTTCCAATCTTGGTCAATTTTTTATCCTTCAAATATCTGGCCTCCCATTTCTCTTGCTTTTTCAGCACCTGATTCATGATCCGAAAATTTATACCTTCTGTCTTGAAGTCTTGAACGGTTGAGAACTTGTCTTGCTTCGATCCAGCACTCGAAAAAACTATGAAAAAATCCACAACCACTATGAAGGTCAATCTTTTGAAGTAATTTGAATTTTCGTTTTCCGCAACCACTTAAAATTGTCGAATATGCATCTTTTGCTTCTGTCAATCTAAAAGTCCAGCTCTAAATTTGCATCATTCGGCACTTATCTAGCATTGCCTCCGTGTTTACATCTTGCTCTCAATTTTAAAACATAAAACACATAAGAGAGCCTAAAATAGTATGCATGAGTTGTGAAAAATAAAAAATCTACTTTTTATGATGTTGAATCTAAAATCTTTGTTTTCACTTACAAAAAGTCAAATTTCGCAATTCTTCCCACATTACTTTATCAATTAGACATGTTTTAATCAATTTGAGTATTCGAACATATATACTATAAGTTTGTAGGAGTAAGTTATGACATAAACAAGTTGCAGGCTGCTTGAGGACAAACTACATAGATGCGTGGAGTTCATGTTCCTTCTTTCATTAAGAGTCATGTATATATATCCAATTTGAAATGTTACAGATTAGAACATGCTTTTCTTAAGGAATACATTGTTTAAGAAGACTTGTACAGTTGATACTATGGTTCTCACAATTCATCGATTCATACAGAAGATAGTAGCTGATTGAGGAAATTCTTATTCTTTTTCTTCATCCAAAAATTCAAGATGGTAATTGTGATTGTGATTGTGGTTGAGATTGTGATTCTAATTGAGAGTGAGATTGGGATCCCTTATCATATATATGATATAAAATCGGGGGTGGTCCAGAGGTTTGAGCTCTATATTAGAGTGCATGTTGTGATGTTCCATTACTCCTACTCTATAGACTTGATAAGATATTATATAGATCTCTCTTCTTCTTTATTTTCTCCATATATGCCTTTATTCAATTCAATTAGCTATGTGATTTATCATGATTATGAAGGAGTCATATTATACTAATATAAAAATATACATAAAAATATTTAAAGATCAAGATTAATCAAAGAGACAAAAACACTTATCTTTTTTAATTATTGTAGATAATTGTAGGGAAGACATCAAATCCAAAGACTACATAAACTCAAATAATCCTTACACCACTATTGTATTTTATATAGATACTCTTTTATTGTTTATCTTCATCACTTCCTTGTTGAGTGTCAATCTTCACTCTCCCAAACATGAGAATTATAGTCAAATATTCATTATATCTTCAAGTCGATCATAAAATCATCGCGCTTAATAACAAATTCTCCAATGTCATATTCAAAAGATATTTCTTCTCTCTTTACTTGTTGCAACCTAGATTGTTAAGACGACTTTTCAATTGTCTTATCCATACAAGTTGTATTTGCTTCATCTCCTAGATCCACGATGATCTACGATATCTTTGTAGCTTCCTTGCCATCTCGTTCTTTTCTCATATCATTAAGAAGATGTTGGATAAATTCTTATTGTTCCTTGATCCTTTGCTCCAAGATTTCCATCTTCATGGATCAAAATTTCTTTGATACCATTTGTAACATAACTCTTTCATAATTGTGATAAATCACATAGTCAATAAAACTAAATAAAGAAAATGGAGAAGAAGATAAATGGATATAATATCTTATCAAGTCTATAGAGTAGGAACAATGGAACATCACAACATGCAATCCAATATGGAGCTTGAACCTCTCGATTAACGTTGATCTTATATCATGTACATGATAAGGGATCTCGATCTCACTCTTAATCTCACTTACAATCTCATTCACAATCATAATCACAACCAGAATCTTGAATTTTTGGATAAAGAAGAAGAAGAAGAATTACCTTGATCATCTATTTCTATAAAATTATGTGAATTGCTTGAGAATCATAGTATCAACCGTACAAGTCTTCTTAAACAATGTATTCCTCAACATATTCCAGTTTGTAACATTTCAAATTAGATGTATATATATGACTCTTAATCATACTTTTGATTGCAATTATTATAATCAAACTCAATAAACTAAGAGAAATAACTATACATAAGACAAAAAGGAAAGAAGTAAGGAACCTCAGCTCCCTGTATCTATTGTCTTGAAGCAATCTACAACTTGTTTCTGTCATAACTTAAACTTTATAAAGAATATTTCAAAATGTATTTTCCCCCTCATACAATGTCATGGGTATTTTCAAAATCAATCTAAATAATATCATTGCCTTCTATGGTCTCCTCATCCAAGAATATGCATAGATTTTTTCAATGAACCTCCTTTGTTTGCATGTTGTAATGTGAATCTTGAGCCATATTTCTCGCTATAGTCTCCGCATACTTTGGTAAGACACTATAGACAAATGTAATTGAAAGGTATTCACATTTGCACCAATGCAATGTCAAACAAAAACTCTAGGAGCAAACAAGTCTAATTCATTATTTCCTCTACTCACTCCTTCCAAACACATCCAAATACAAAATAAAAAGACCACATCATGTTATATTTCTATCTAAATGAGATATAAGTGATACAAAAGAGAAAGACTTTGTTTCTTGCATTTCAACATTATGCCTCTAAAATGATACCGATTCCAAAGAAAGAAGAAACAATTATAGCACACAAAAAATGGTCCCAATCCATAGAAAAATATACATATTAAGAAGCTAAAATCGTCCATATATCAAATGACACAATTATCTCGGTCCATAAACTCCAAAATATCACTACCAACAAGCCAAACCAAGCATGGATACCAAACAACAAAACTAACCAAATATCCTGGAAAACACAATTACACATCATAATATGCTAGATGCTCGCTAGTCATTATAGGTAGAGATGCTTGCCAAAGCATCTATAACATCATTGCTAGACTATGAGCTGCTATCTAGCAACCTCCTCAATCTTCCTCTTCTTAAGACAAAGAAGAGGCAAAACATGGGATGAGATCAATGCCTCATCACCATCCATTGAAACACACAAACATCTTGTCTCGAGGTAAGCTTGAAGTAATAGGACAGTACCACACCTCAACTCAAGGGCAATCCCCCCATGATGACAAAGAAGATCCAAATAGCATGCCATAAAAGCGTGGATCCTCTCCATGGTCCCCCCTCAAATCACCTTCATTACTATATCGTGCTCTGCTCCTAGGAGGTAAGTGGTGGGGCAAACAACTGAGTCCAAGGGTCCAAGTCAAAGCACCTCAAATAGAGGACAATTGGAATCCAAATACATAGGGAGATGTATATCGTCACCTTCTAATAAAAAAGAGCATAGAGATAGAACACTACATAGCAAGAAGCAAAGAATTAACCCATTACTACATACTATAAAAATGTTGTCAAAATCATATGGTTGAATGTTTCTCTCACCTCCATCCTGGCATCTTCTAGCTCTACATAACCATAAGGTGAGTGATGTAATACTACGACACAATTCCATATCTCCATTCTAAACACGCATACATATCTCTCTATCCATCCCACACAAGGCCCTACAAAACAAGATTGTTATAAATAAACACATGGCTAAGTGCACCACCCTATGATGAGAAGCATTTGAGAAACACAATACTTGCACTAAAGGGCATAACTAATGACTATCCACAATTTGATAATGAGGATGCATCCATGGATACACCAAAACAAATATGGAACCATTACCAACTTAACCACTGCCCATAAAATATTGGTTTCAAATCTTTAGATTAAATCACCTTGTTTGCAACAAGGAACAACACCTTTAAATGTGTGCACATACACATCCTTGCACATTTTGTACTAGTTGCATATAAAAGCAAACATAACTTGAAATTGAAAGAAACATATAGACCATTACCAACTTAACTATGACCCATAAAATATTGGTTTCAAGCTTTTAGATTAAAGTATCTTATTTGCAAGGAATAACACACACACGCATGTACACATACATCATTGCACATTTTAAAAAACCTTACTAAGTAATGACACTAGCTCAATGGAGATAAAATGTGATATGGTTAATAATTTGTTATCCAAGTTTATCATGGAATTAATCGCAAAGTAGCTATCAAAGGTTGATAAAAATCTCACAGTGGTTCTAGTGACTATGAAATTTCCTAAGTGTTACCTTTATTAAGTGCATTATGATAAGCATTGTGGTCTATGATGTAAATATCAAGATATGATTATTCACACTCATAAACCTCGTGCATGCATTAGAATACTCACTATTCTTTCACATTTGCTAACTAGAAACAATTTATATATATTAAAACTTCACCATGATATAAAACATGACATAGTGCAAATACTGAATTTCAAAACTTGAAAAAACTATCAATCATACAAAACAAATCATGAATAAGATAGACACAAAATCTTGGAATAATTACTTCTAAAAATTAAAAGCACTTAACTAACTTAATCTATAGGCACAAATTACGAGTCCCATTCCATGGAGTATAGAGTTTTACAAAGTTGCCAATCTTTTCAAGACATGTTTGGATTCACAAGTCATGGAAACTCCAAAAACTAATATATTGTTTTACCAAATGCAAGTAGAGATTGTGGGAGTAAGGTTACTCAAAAGGGGTGAGCTAAGATATGTTAGAAAACAGAGTTGTAGCATTGGAATGTGTGCACAAGAGGGAGAAAGAGGCTCAAAGTACAAGAATAAATTCTTGTTTAATAAGTTGCTCAAGGTACAACTTGGGTACACTCTATCTCATACTTGATAGTGACCCATAGGCTGTTTATATAGCCTCTGCCAAGATAGGGTTAGGGTTTTCCCTACCCCTAGGGCTATTCACATCCATCTGCCCTCATACTCCCTTGCTTATAGTGGGTTCCTATGCCTATCTTCTAACACCCCCCCTCAATGCCAAGGTGGCATTGGATTACAAGGCATGTAAGATATCCCCCCCTCCTTGGGATGCTTTTATAAATCAAGCTTACAAGGGTGTTTTAGGTAGATGATTTAAAGAGTCAAAACAGTCGATCTTCAGATGGATTGGAGGCATAGTTGGCCACCAATTCTTTGGGTACATCAGGAGTGTTGGGGCATTTACTAGTGATATGCCTTGTCTTCTTACATTTATTACATTTCATTTTCTTGGGATACTTCTTCCAACAATTGTTTACAAGAGGACCGCCTGGTTAGATAGGTCCACACATCTACACTTAGCACCTTGGTGGTCGTTATGACTCTCACATGGCCACTGACTCATTACTTATTATATTCAGGTTGTTACACCTATTTATAGCTGGCATAGGCATAGCGCCAGTCGACTAGTGTAGTTGGTTATGCATTGTTTGACTTAGTAGGCCACTTTCCTTTATGTTGTATCTTATCTATACTTTGTGTACATTGTAAAGTGTGTGGAAGAAAAGAAGAAACCAGCAAAAAAACGTTTTTGCCTCCATCTCTCTTCTTGTCTCTTGAGTGAGCTTCTCCTTGTGCATTCTGTGTGTGTTCAGCGTAGCATCTTGAGCAAGTCCCCCCACCACGCGATTCTTGACATGGTATCAAAGCTGCACCACTGATTGAGACTTGTTTTGAAGGCTAAAGCGAAGGAGAAGAGCCAAGGATTCGAGCAAGCAAGCAACGGGTAAGAAGATCTTCCATTCTCTACTTCTTCTCTTGGACAGTGCCTGTGGAAGCACCGAAAGCAGGGCATAGCAAAAATCTCAGATTACAATGAGATTTGGTATGCGCGAAGAGTGCTATGTATTTTGCAGATGGGCCTTTTAGGAGTAGCCGTTGCTGTTTTGGCCATCCGAGGTCATTTCAGGCCCCGTTTTAGACTCGAAAGGTTTCGGACAGCAGTTCGAGATACCCTGCAATTTCAACTGTGTCTGCTGTATACAGGTGCACAAGTTACAGATTTCAGATCTGTAAGTTCAAAGGTGTTTACAATGAATAAACACAAGGTTTATTTGCAAACTGGTTGCAGATCGCATGTATTGTTGAGCAGACCAGTGAAAAAGGCTGTCTAGTGTATTGCTATGCACTACAGGTCGAGGGTTGCAGAAGATTTGCTTGTTGTTTGGTATTAGTTTTGTGATAATGGCAGAGAACAGTGGAAACCCCATCATTGAGAAGCTCGACAAGAACAACTACCCTTCATGGAAGTTCCGTGTCAGAGAGAGAACTAGGGAGAGAGAAAGAGGAGAGAGAAAGACTGCAGAAGAGAGAGAAAGACTGCAAGAAGAGAGAGAATAAGAGTGACGAGGAGAGAGAAAGACTAGTATTGGAGAGAGAAAGACAGGAAAGATGAAGAAGCCATGGAAGCTTGGAGCAAGAAGGGAGAGAAAGTTTGTAAATGTATTGATATGTCAAAAGATATGAAAAATTACAACTTATCTCCTTATATACCAATGTCAGTGTGACATGGCATATTATCAACATTTAACTATTTCCAACTTCTTACAATCCATCCCTTCCCAAAAGTTTTTGTCCTAAAAAACAAACCTAGAAACAAGCTAAAGAGGAGATGGATAGAACAGAATACTACTCTGTACAGCATTACAAGGGATAAAAGAAAAGATTACCTAATACTCAATAGTAGTACTAATCTATACAGGAGGTCAAAATCAGCCTGTAGCCTCCCGGATCAAAAGGAAAATTTGTATCTTTGCCATGCATAGGATCAACTTTCATAATATCGAAATCAAATACTGCTGGAAACACGATCATCATGATAGTACTCACTAACAAAGTCTCCATTGTATAATGGTCCTCCAAATCTACATGCTGTCCATAATCTGCCTTCTTGAACTGAACTTCTTGTTGTTGAACTTGTTGTTGTTGAACTTCTTGTTGTGGACTCATACCAGAATGGCCCTCAACAAGATGTTCTTCATCATCTTCAACAAGATGTTCTTCATCATTTACATCATAATATTCAAATAGCAAGATTATTTTGGCAGACTTTGCCCTACATGTGGCTTGGTGATTACAAGATAGTGGCTTAGCACAACGATAGCATAAGCCCGCAGCATGCAGTTCCCGTATTGTATCACTAGTAAGGTGTCTAACACGTTTAGCTTTAGATAGCAATTTACACACCTGTTCATCACCATTGGTCAGCTCTATGATAGATTTGACATGCTGCTCATAGTCATCTTGCTGTTGGCCATGAGCATAAGCATTTGATTCAGGTCCTGCAGTTTTTTTCATAAGAGCAATACACTGTTGAATCGAAACTACAAGTTTGTCAATATTAGCTTTTGTTTGAAGCTGATCTTGTCCAAGTTTGTCCATTTTAGCCTGTGTTTGAAGCCAATCTTGTCCAAGTTTGTCCATTTTAGCCTGTATTTGAAGCCAACGTTGTTCACTAGAGCTGGAGCTATTGTTCTTAGCTGCTGCCATTGCAGTCAAGTTGAAGAGATATGCTGTTCCTTGAAAAATAGAAGTCCAAATAAGGTGTATGATAGCTTGACTCGAAGGTTAGGATGTCTAGTATCAAGTAGAAATCCTGGTTTGAATTTAAGAGTAGCAATACCCCTCTCTGTTTAAGAATTTCCAGAACTGTCCACAATAAACTGCTAGTGAACTGCCGGTACCAAATAGACTCTAGCTCGAGAAATATGTGTCCAAATGAGACGTTTGATGGCTCCACTCGAAGCTTATGATAACTAGTATCACTTCCAATTGTTCCTTTGTCGTTAGAATGATGCTACTAATTTCTGTAGCAACCTTTCCAAATCTGTCCCTGTTTGGACTGCACCCTGTTTTGCACTGTAATGACCCTATTTTGCCTTGTAATCATTACCTTTCATCTAGGGAAAGTTGTAAGGCACTTAAGATCAGTAAGAAGACTGATTAGACATGCACAAACCCTGCAAATACATCCTTGATACACCCAAGAAGTGCTCTACAAATAGCCCAACTGATCCTTACTACATACTCTCAACCACTTGATCAAGCAAAACCCATAAGCATTGAGAACTCCAATAGTTGCTTCAAAATGGAGCTAACCAAGAAACAAACTCCAATATAGCTTGAGTTGGTTGCAAGCTTCAAAGTACCCAATGAATTGAATCATACCAAGTAGATTCAAAGGTGAGAAGATACCCAATTACTTGAACTTGCTTGATGAACTCCTCAAAGCCAATCTTGTAGTAAAAATGCTTGAACCAAAATAGTAGTATATCCCAGCATCATACTCTACTCAATAATGCTCCAATGGTTCTCCATGAACCATAGCTTGTTGAAGAAGAACCAAATGCTTATCCCCTATGCTGAAACATTGCTGAATCTCTAGACAATGTGACTTCTTCAGTGTATATAGATTCCGAAGCCACAGTCTGCTAAGAAGACTATTCCAACCACGGAATCGATCTTTGCAAGTCGTTGGGGAGGAGTGGGGAGGAGTGAAACTCAGATCACTCCAGTCCCAAGCAAACCAGGGCTCTTCTTCAAGCCAGGAAGATGAAGATGAAGATGATCTCAGTAGTGAAGAAGATACTAGTGTAGATGATGAGACTTATGGCACCAGAAAATACAGGAAAGGTTCAGTAATGCTTGAAACATTTCTTGTGGATGCAGATGATCTGATCGAAGAGTGTGCTGATAAAGACACGATGTCTGAGCCACACCAAGATCATGCAGAAGAGGGTTTGTTAGGAAGGATACGAAAGATACTAGAGCTAGGACTTCATCCAGATACTCGTGATTTTGAAGCTCAACAAGCCCTAAAAAAAATGCTCAGAGACTTCTTACAAAACACAATCTTCAACAAGCAGACATGCCACGCCCTGAAAGGAGGGATGAGAATGGTGGAGCTGAGGTCTAAGAAAAGCAAGCGAGTAGCAAATGATGACAACCAGCGCATGACCATCACTGCCCCGGTCCAGCAGTCCAAGAAACGTGCAGCTTTAACTAATCTGACCAACCAGAGCACCAAAGCAATACATTTGCAGGCATTCGGAACAATATAGGCATATCTGAAGCCCAAGGAGCTCTTGGCAAGGGCAAAGCTCATGTGTTAACTGAATCCAAGCATGAAACTCCATCAGTTGACTCTTCTATACCCTCAATTCAGAATAAAGCTGGGGCAGCTGGGGCTTCTGTTCTTGGGATTTTAACAGCAGAACACTTGCTGCATACCATAATGAATACCAGGGCTCATTTTCAAAGCCAACTGGCTTACCTCAAACTATGTATTCTTTGAGAAACCATGTCTCCCCTTTTGAATCTTTAACACGTTTGCCTTCATCTGTTGCTGGTCAAGGCTTTGGAGCTCCTGAATGTTTAGGAGATACTGGCATCTCAGTTGGTTTGCAACATCATACCTCCCCTACTGCATCATATCAAGGCAATTGCTGTGAATCTCCCCTGTTGTGGTACAAACCCTGTGGACCGCTTATGGCAGCTGGCAGCTTCATAAAAAAAATACTGCTCTTTATGACATACGAGATGGCGATATGGTATTGCATTGGGATACAAACCGGCCAATAGCAGCAATTATTACAGTCCTTTGCAATGGAGGAACAAAGGCAAGCTGGTTTTGGCTATTTTGTTCAAGCTTGTTGTCATCACAGTGTTGGTTGTTGCTGAATCCGAAATTCAAAAGCTGGTGGACCTGTATGAGGACCTTATCAAGTGCTGCATTGGAGATGCCATGAGTGAGGTCCGCTCCACAGCAAGAATGTGTTATCGTGTTTTTTTTTGCCAAGTGCTAGCCTGATAGAGTTCGTTGACTGTTTGCAAGCTTTGATCCTGTTATTCAGAGACTAATGTCTGACAGGGCCAACCTCCTCCCGAAACTGCAGGAAGCTTCTGTCGTCATGCACCATATCGGCCATCGCTCATGACTTATGATACTCCGGCGGCCCCTCTGTTCTTTACATGCCTCCTCCGAAGTCCTGTCAAGGAGAACAAGACTGGTCTTGGTCTTCAGGGAAACATAAGGGAGAGGACCAGGAAGACAGCTAATCTTTAGAGAAGCGTGACCAAACACCGGACATTGTCAATGAAGGAGCTATCTAGGCAGCTTCGCGAGCTATCATAGAATACAATTATGCGAAGAAACAAAGAAGAGAGGCAGCATCAAAGCAAAGGGATCTTTCGTTTTCTCAGAAGGAAGGTGATGGCTGAGAGGACAAAAGAGAGACCAGAGATTTTCTTGGACTGAATCCTGAGTAGCCGTTTGTTTCTTGAAGTCTCTTGGCACAGCAAGACGCTCCCAAGACATTGCCTAAACAAAAGCCTAGAGTGGACAGCCAGAGTCGGCCTTGTGCCATTAATAAGCATTTGCCTAATGTGAATTTACCAGAGGAAATGAAGATGAAGGTTGCTCTTTGGGCTAAGGAAGGCATTGAGAGTGTTCATTTTACCGGACAGGACATGGAGAATCTTCGTCAAAGATTGGAACATGAAGAAATGGCAAAGTGTGTCGCCATGGCAGTGAACTACCGCACGAACTTCCATTTCCAAGAGTTCGTTCTTCTAGCTTGTGCAAGAAGTTCTTCTTGTGGGAGCCCTCTGATGTCCTTGAGCTTGAGGTTCTGAGTGACCTACGGAAGAAGCTAATGATTCCAGTTTACAAGGTGTTGACAGAGGCCGCTCTCAGCTGGATGAGTTACTGCTAAGTTACACAGACTACATTTCCGTTTGCTCACCACCGAAGTTACCCAAAGGTTGGCCCAACATAATTCCAATGAGCAATGGCTTGCAGGTTTTCAAGCTATGGCTGCTACGGAGGTTGCTTCTGTTCCTGCAAACAAGAAGACCAAGAAGGCCAAGAAGTTTGCCGCCACTCCAAAGAAGGCCAAGAAGGCCAAGAAGCTTGCCGCCACTCCGAAGGGATGGATTGGTGGAGCTGAGATCTAAGAAGAGCAATAGTTGTGGCCGAGTTAAACATTGGATTAGTGAAGCACTTTGACACACAATACTTCTATCAAAGGCGCTCCTCGCTTCAAGTTGTCTTCTATGGCATAAAACAGAATGCAGATTGTGCTGGGTATGCATTCGCAGCCACTTTCAATCGTGTGACAAAGCTTCCTTCTGAGTTTGTGCCTGGTATTTTAACTACCCTGACAGGCATGTCCAAAGTATCACATGTTGAAGAGAATTGTGCAATCATTAAATGTCCAACAACAACTCGTGGTTGAGCACCTCAGAAATCTTGTCCTGCTTTCTGTTCAGCACCAGCAACAGCAGCCAATCTCACAATTAGTACAACTCCAGCAGCCTCAGTCACATCAGCTTCAATAGCACCAGCACCAGCACCAGCCCTTGCAGCTCCACGCGACACCAAGTTGGACTAAATCGCCAAGAGAAAAGGATGCTGTGTGATGTACAAGATCAGGTAGAACAGCTGCTGGCCTTGGCATTTAAAAACCACAAGTCTCTAAATGAAGCGTCTCCCTCAGGGATATCTGAAGCTCTTACTCCAGTTTCTGGTAAAACTGCACCAGCTGTAATTCCAGCAGTGCAGCTTTATACACTACTTCATATCAGTCAACACTGCGGACTTATTTCCAGACAGCTGCAATGAAAAGATGTAGGAGACATATGGTAGAGACTGATGAGTTTGTATCTAGCAATAATGAAGGCTTTTTGATTGATCCACTTATAACCTCAGGTGCCTATTCTAAGATGAAGTCTTTGTGCATCAATTTGAGCAAGGAAGTGCTGACTGACATCGAGATACATAATCAACATATTCTTCCAAGCTCAATCGATCTACCCAACATAGCAACTGGAATCTACAGTGTGGAGCTTTGTAATAGGCTGAGAGCATTTCAGCCTGTACAGTGACAGTGCGGTTATCTAATGGCAAATGCCCTTAACCTCACTCCCTCAAACCTGTCTTTTGCCTTTGGGTCTGTTCTTTTGACCTCACACTATGATGAATACAATAACATCATCTGTTACGTTTCACCATTTAGTCTGCAGTTCGCATAACCGTCTCTGATAGACTCTCTGAAGATGGCATTTTCCCATTGCTGACCTGACTTGAAGATTGCTTTCTTTCGGGAGGAGCATGGACTGCGGGAAAAAGAATCCTAAATTTGTCGTCGAGAGTCAAGAGATGATGAAATTGCATTTCTGGTATCTTGTCCTCCTTCCAGTCCCTCTCAACCAGTTATAGATCTTTTGCTTGCCACTGCGGACTTTGAAAGAGATATTGTTTCTCTAAACATCAGGCCCTTGAAGGGTGGAGTGGATGCAAAAGATCTGTTCCACTTGTACATAGTTCTTTGGATTCAAGACAAGCACCTCAATCTCTTGACAAAGTGCGATGGACATGAAGCTGTACCTTCCAATGCAACGTTGTTGATTGAGATGGAGCTAGTATCCTGGAAATCTGTTGAGAACATCAGTGCTGATGAAGACATCCAGTAGTACAGGAGCACTCTAGCATAAAGCGATAATGGAGGACAAGGATCAGATGGTTAGTGGTGCTAATTCATCTTATGCACCCTACTCTTTGACCGATTATCCACTTGCAGCCACCAATTTTCTACACAATCTGGTGGATATGGAGTCTCTGGTCAAGTTCGAACTGTCGGACTTTGATAAAACTGGTATGTCTAGATTTGGAAGCTCCTCCATCTCCCAGCAACAGGACTGTAATACTTGTCCTCTACATTTGAGAACATATAAAAAGCTTTCAATACCACCAGCATGCCCATGAGAATATGGATTCTGTGTGCTGTCATCTTCTGTTTTATGCAGACATATGTCCAGACAACTGCATAAGGCCTCAATGGAGTCCAAGCATGTCTCTTACATGGCATAAGCACCTTGTTTGGTGAACCAAAAGGCTGCTAAAGCTTTAGCTTGTCCTACTGAGAAGCTTTCTATCATCACTTGGTTCGAGTTTTTTTACTTAACCCGCAAGTACATTTGCTCTGCCTGCGGCACCTTTCCTTTGGAAGCTGTAGATCCTTCTTAAACACATCTGGGAGTATGCACACAGTCCTGTTCATTATGCTGTTGCTCATAAGGATTATGCAGCGTTGCGCAGGATTATCTCTGCTTGAGATGACCTGACGGAGAGGAGCCCGATGAAATTCCTGTATGTGAAATCTTAACCCGAAGAGGAGCTCGATGAAATTCCTGTATGTGAAATCTTCCTTCCCTCAATGAGCTTCGCAAGGAGTCTCACAAATTGGCACTCTCTACAGTTCGAGCCAGCACTGGCTCACCGCACGTCTCCTTGCTAGAGAGGGAAATAGTGAAGCCTGATGGTGGAGGATGAAGACGACGACTCAGAGTCTGACAGAGAGGAGCCCAATGAAATTCCAATTATCAAAGCAAAAACAAGAAGTGGAGCAGCTAATGGAAGTTCAGGCAGAGCAACTAAAGCAAGCTTTGGAAGAGAGGAGAAAGAGGCATTTGAGAGAGATGCTTGCGACCATGGAACTAGCAATGCGGAATCACTTGAAAATAACAGGGGATGAGCTGGATAAGGCTAAGAGGAAGAACTTGGAACTAGAGGAGAAAGTGAGGCAGCTGAGCTTGGAATCACAGCTATGGCAGAACTTAGCAAAGAACAATGAGCTTATGGCGTTCAACCTTAAGAACTACAGCAACAACATTGTATAGTGTTCCTTTGATTCTCTGTTTAAGTGCAAGAGAAGCACACGATTTTGCTGCTTTTGTAACACCTTTATGCAAAGCAATGGAGGCCAGAACTTTCCATCTTTGTCTGTCTGCCTCCATTTTTGGTCCAAACTCCATTTAAGACTCCAAGAAAGGCTGCCATGGTCTATGTGGTCTTCATGAAAGCTGCCATTAATGCTCCTGCATGCAGTCCTTGTGGTCCAGAGATGTTGTGTAAACTCCCAAGAAAGCTGCCATTAATGCTCCTGCATGCAGTCCTTGTGGTCCAGAGATGCTTTGGAAACTCCCCTACTGCTCCCCGTACTTGTGTACCTCCATTTTTGCATGAAATTTGATGACGTCCAGCCATTTAAGCCTTTACCCGCCATCTCTGACCTTGGATATCTCCAGATGTAGTCATTGCTAACTGTAGTTGTCCTGCAGCACTCCATTAGTCACTGTCTTGTACCATTTTTTTGTCTGAAATTGGTTTTGAAATAGGAAAATAGGAGTGAAAATGGAAGAAAATAATGGATCAAAGACTGAAGCTCTGATACCACTTGTCAGAGAGAGAACTAGGGAGAGAGAAAGAGGAGAGAGAAAGACTGCAGAAGAGAGAGAAAGACTGCAGGAAGAGAGAGAATAAGAGTGACGAGGAGAGAGAAAGACTATTATTGGAGAGAGAAAGACAGGAAAGATGAAGAAGCCATGGAAGCTTGGAGCAAGAAGGGAGAGAAAGTTTGTAAATGTATTGATATGTCAAAAGATATGAAAAATTACAACTTATCTCCTTATATACCAATGTCAGTGTGACATGGCATATTATCAACATTTAACTATTTCCAACTTCTTACATTCCGTGTGTCATGAACTTCCTTATTGGAAAAGGCCTCTACGAGTTTGTGTCAGGTGAAGAAAAGGAGCCGGAGGTGAGTGATTCTCCAACTGCAGAAGAGACAAAGGCACGGAAGGAATGGAATGCAAAAGACAAAAAGGTCATGTATTGGCTGTCTATAGTATTTGACAATAATATGTTGGGACATATTAGAAATGCAGAGAATTCATATGCATCTTGGACCATACTTGAAAGTATGTTTTCCGTAAATACAAAGGCACGAAAGATTCAACTCAAGCAAGATTTGAATACATTGAAGAAAGGAAAGATGTCTATCAATGAGTATGCCACTGAAGGTAAGGAGCATTGCAAATGCCTTGGCAGCGATTGATGCAATGCCTGATGATGATGATTTGGTGTCGTCTACCTTGGGTGGACTTAACAATGAAAAGGCTTGGAAGGCTTTTGTAACTTTCGTATATGTCAGAAAGCCATTTCCAGATTTCGATGAGTTGGTCTCCCTTATGATCATTGAAGAGATCAAGATGTAGAGTGAGACATCTGAAAAAAGTGGTGAATAGGTCCAAGCTTTCTACTCCAGTTCAGGAAGGGGACATGGCAGGTCGCAAAACAGATTGAATCAGCAATTTGGCGATATCCAGGTTTCAGGAGGTTGTGGTAACTTTAGAGACAGGGGGAGCTTTAGAGGAAGAGGTGGATGGCAGAATAGAGATTCTAACAACTTTGGTATTATGTGTCACTACTGAAAGGTGAAAAGGATCGAAGCTTGCACGCGAGCTATGGTGGGAGAGCAAGAGCAAGAAAGAGAGAGACAAGAAATGGGAACTCCAACAGTCACAATGTGTGACCGGGCCTTCCTTTATTCAAACTGTCACTAAAAGAATAAAGAATAAAGTGACGTGACGGGCGCCCACCACCTGCAGTGTGTAGTGGCGGGTACTGTCAGTGTAGTAATACACGGGGCGGCACGGCGGAGGCGCCTTTACCCCCAACAACCTCCCACTTAAAGGCGAATCTGCCCTAGTGAGAGAGAAAAGAAAAAACAAAAGACGGTAATGTACATAGGTACAAGGGATGAGGAGAGGCGACATCTCATCCAACAAGGTCAACAGACTTGTCCTCCACGACACCACGTATGAAGTGATACCTCACCTCAATGTGTTTCGTCTTCGCATGGAAGACCGGATTCTTAGCCAACTGAATGGCACTCATAGAATCCGAATGCAGTGTAGGTGTAGCATCAATCCCAAGGTCAGCAACTAGACGGCCTAACCATATGGCCTCCTTGCAAGCCTCAGTGGCTGCAACATACTCGGCCTCAGTGGTAGACAAAGCCGTACACTTCTGAACCCTGGACATCCAAGAGACAGCCCCTCCATCATAGATGAATACATAGCCAGAAGTGGACTTCCTACTATCTGCATGTCCTGCATAATCGGAGTCAGTGTACCCCACGACCCTTGTATCCTGGCTGCCATAGCAAATACACATATCTGCTGTGCCCTTCAGGTACCTCATGATACCCTTCACGGCATCCCAATGTCTGCTGCCAGGTGTAGCCATATAGCGTGCCACAACACCAACTGCATGCGCAATATCTGGACGAGTGGCTATCATGGCATACATCAAACTGCCCACGGCTGAAGCATAAGGGATCTTGGCCATCTCGGCCCTCTGCTCATCTGTCTGCGGACAATCGGCCTGTGATACCTTCACATAAGAAGGTAATGGACAGCCAATAGGCTTTACGTCCTGCATGCGGAAGCGCTCAAGGACTTTATGAATGTACTCCCGCTGTGAGAGATACAAAAGCCCCTGATGCCTATCGCGCTTAATGCGCATCCCAAGTATATGTGAGGCCTGTCCCAAATCCTTCATCTCAAAGCTCTTCTTCAGCTGAGATTTAAGAGCATCTAGCTCATCATGAGCTTTCCCTGCTATCAGCATATCATCAACATAGAGTACCAAGATAAGCAAACTGCCATCACGGGCTTTCTTCTGTAAAGACACGGATCCATAGCACTCCTGCTATAGCCTTGTGACTGCATAAAGGCATCAAACTTATGATACCATTCCCTAGGTGCCTGCTTCAAGCCATACAAGCTCTTCTTCAACTTGCACACTAGGTGCTCCCTGCCAGGTTCTGCAAAGCCCTTAGGCTGATCCATATAGATCTCATCATGCAAGTCCCCATGTAGAAAAGCCGTCTTGACATCCATCTGATATAGATCTAAGTCAAGCTGTGCAACCAAAGCCAAGACTAAGCGCAGGGTGGTCATCTTAACCACAGGAGAGAAGACCTCATCAAAGTCCACACCATGTTCCTGCTTAAAACCCTTTGCTACCAATCTAGCCTTGTATGCCGGCTTGGGGTGTCCAGGGGTACTTTTCAGCTTGTACACCCACTTGCATGGCAAAGCCTTCTTGCCCTTAGGCAAGGTAACCAAATTCCAAGTCTCATTCTTATGCAGGGAGTCTATTTCAGACTGCATAGCCCTCTCCCAGGAGTGACTGTCACCCCTGCGCATAGCCTCATCATAAGTGAAAGGCTCTCCTGCATTTGTAACCAAAACATAATGCATAGAGGGATGAAATATGTCAGGTGGACGTTTGTCTCTAGCAGACCGTCTCACCGCAGGCTCTGCTGTCTGTCTAACTGCCTGTCCAACACCCTGGCCCTGTGGAGGAACTGCTGCAGGCTGTACTACTGGCTGTGCTGGAGCTCTAGGCTCCTCCTGAAAGATCACTCTGTGGATCTCAACCACCTTCTCAGGCTGCCTGTGCATCTTGTCTTCATGGAAGACGACATCATGGCTGCGTACTATTTTCCGCGCCTGCGGATCCCATAGGCGATAGCCCATCTCTCTTGACTCACCATAGCCAAGTAATATGCATTTAATACTCTTTGGATCCAATTTACTCCTCTTGTCCTTGGGCACATGGCAGAATGCCTCACATCCAAAGACACGGAGATGCGCATAAGAGGGTGGCTTACCAGCCCAAACTTCCTCTGCAACCTGGAAATCCAATCCACTGGAAGGCGATCGGTTTATGACATGCACTGCTGTACTAACTGCCTCAGCCCAAAAGCTCTGTGGTAGGCCTGCATGGCTAAGCATAGAGCGGACACGCTCCTGAATAGTCCTGTTCATGCGCTCAGCCAAACCATTCTGGGCGGGGGTGTAAGGGGCGGTCAACTGATGCTTAATACCCCTGTCATCACAAAACTGCTCAAAAGCACGTGAGACATATTCTCCCCCATTGTCAGTCCTAAGGCATTTCAGCCTATACCCAGTCTGGTTCTCAACAAGAGCAAGCCAACGCTGAAAGACTGCCAAGACATCGGACTTTTGCTTTATGGGATAAGCCCACACTTTCCTAGAAAAATCATCAATGAAGGTAACAAAGTACTTCGCGCCACCCATAGACATACACGGCATGGGCCCACAAACATCTGAATGCACCAAAGCCAAGGGCTCACTCATGCATGGCCTACCCGATTTCTTATGCGTAGACCTATTCTGCTTACCATAAAGACAATGATCACACAAGTCAAAACGTGCATAGTCCAAAGGCGGAAGATACTACAAACCAGATAACATTTTCATTCCCTTCAAAGACATATGCCCCAAACGGGCATGCCAAAGTGATACATGTGGGATAGAGCCCACTGCCAAAACATGGTCTACAGAAGACCCAGATACAATAAGAGGATAGAGACTGCGAGCCTTGGCACCTCTAGCAAGCACAAGTCTTCCTTTGGTAATCTTCCAGGCAGAATCCCCAAAACAGACATGAAACCCTGCATCATCCAACTGTCCTGCAGACATAAGACTACGCGTAAGCGCAGGTACATGACGTATATCCCTAAGCAAAAAGGAACTGCCAGTGGAAAACTGCAACTGAATATCTCCACAGTCCACAATATCAAGAGACCTGTCATCTCCAAGTCTGACTGATCCAGATACAGTACGGTAAGAGTGAAACCACTCACGATAAGGCGTCACATGGAAGGACGCACCTGAATCCAATAACCAGCACTGTGCATACATACTAGGTGTCTCAGTCAAGTGTGAAGCATCAGAAGAACTAGCTGCAAATATGAACTCATCACTACCATCGGAATCCTTGGTCTGCATGACATTAATTTCTTCAATCTTGACGCTGGACTTCGCAGGTACTATGCTGCGATCAGAGGACTTCTCCTGCACTTTCTCTTTGCCCTTATCCTTGCGCTTCTCATTGCGCAACTCATGACACTGTGGTCTAATATGGCCCTTTTTCCCACAATGATGACAAGTGACATTAGCGTTGCGCCCACGCGACTTACTACGCGACTTTCCACGAGATTTAGACCGACCCTTCTGCGAGTCACGGCCTCAGCCATTACCACGGTCATACCTGTCATTCTTGCCTCTAACTGTCAAAGCATGACTACCACGAGAGGCATCCAAGTTTTTGCGATTCACCTCTTCCTCAAGAAGAGCACTCTCAACATCTGCCAATTTTAGAGTAGCACTAGAGGCACAAAGAGCAGTACGAAAAACATCCTATGACTCATTCAAAGTCCCAAGCAAGAAAAGAAGAGTTACTTCCTCTTCAAAGGTGATATCCTGCGAAGTCAGGTTCTTCAGTATAGCATGGAACTGGCTCAAGTGAGCAGACATAGTCGCATTATCCTTCATGCGCAGATCCATAAGCTGTTTCAACCAGTACATCTAACTCGCCGGACTTTTCTTATCATAAAGATTCTTGATCTTATTCCATAGATCCCATGCACTCTGTGCTTCCTCAAATACATTATAATGTACCTGTTCAGTGAGAGACAATACAATCGTGGACTTGCATAGCTCATCAAGTTCAAGCCAGTCGTCATTGTCCATAGTTTCAGGCTGCTCCCCACTCAATCGAAGTGGCTTAATCTGAGATTTCTGCACCAAGACCTGCCAAATTTGACTCTTCCAATAAGAGTAGTTGGTACCATCCAACTTTGTAATGTTAAAGATGGCACTATCATGTGAAGATGACGCCATTATGCAGGCTGGAAATGCCCAAACAGTCCAAAACTGCTTGCTGTTTTACTGCAGAAACTGCCCAAAAATGACCAAAACGGGGTCCAAAGGGCGAGCAAAGTGTGCCAAAAGTTGATGCCCACTTAGTACTAGGTGCGGTACACCAAATCAGGATATTTCAGCATGAAAAGTACACCTCAGTCCACCAATAACTGCTTGCTGTAATAAATTGCAGGTATGCAGTCTAGAGAGCAAACTGTCCCAAAATAGGATCCAATATCAAGCAAACAATGCTAGGTCCAAAGCCGGCATGAAACGGACATAAGCAAGGCCAATGACAGTGAAAAGAACATGAGCTCAACACCAAGCATGTCAAAATAACATCTGCCAGTGAAAGGCACACCCCCAGACACTCTAGGCAAAGTGTTCCTGTAACTGCCAAAACCTGACACAAATAGGTGTCTGCTCAAAGAGAAAGATCCAAATATGAGACTCAGCTCATAAGCATCCTGTGAACCAAGAGTACATCAATGCATATCCATAAAGATCGGAGTATGATCCCAAAGTCTCAATGCGTATGTAGCTGCTCAAGTCATAAACTGCTCCAAATACATGTAAGTGCTCCAATAGCATGCAACTGTCAAAGGTCAAACAAGCATGTAAAATGCTCCCACTGGCACAAAAGGCGTACAAAGCGAGCTCAGAAGCTCAAACAACCCAAGAGAAAGCACCAGTGATAAGTGACCCTGTCAATGCATCAAGCGCATCCAAGAGAGCATGACATACATGAAGCACCGATCGTATTAACCATGAAGCAATACATAAGCCCAAATAAGCTCTTGGTCAACTCAATGACATCCAAATAGCAACCAAGATCAGTGATCAAGTAAGCCGGGAATGCTCAAATACATCCAAATCCAAGCTCCAAATGTCGGTATGGCATACACGAACCAAATAGCATATGTCACGAACCAAAGCATGTAATGCAAAAGCCTAACTGTCAAGCAGAGACATGAGGCATAGGCGGTCCACGAGCATGCCAAGTCGGTCCAAATGCCAGTGAAGACGGAACTAATGCGAAGCTCAAAAGCATCCCATAATCTCATACATATGCTCCAATTCGTCCCCAAATGTCAGAGACATCATGCCAAAGCTCAAAGCATACATCCGGTATCGGTAGGTAAGTGCCAAAGCATGTAAAGTACCTTCAGCCCACTGTTATTCCAGCATGTATTTACTGTTCTAAACAGTAGATTTCAGCCCCAAATTCAAGCCAAAATCATGGTCAAACCAAATGCATACATCCCCAATACATCCGGGTAGGAAGTAGACCGCATACATGCATCAAATAAGGTAACCGGAGTAGAGTATAAGCATCAAATGCCAATGCCAAGTGTGGCTGCCCTGTTTCCAGCACTGTATAACAGTAAATAACAGTCCCAAATCAGCCAATATTTCAGGCCAAAAACATGGCATAATCATGTGCATACATTCCCAAGGCACTAGGCATCATGTAGACCGCATACGGGCATCAAATAGCACAACCGGAATGGAGTATAAGCAACAAATGCTAATGCCAATGGTGCTGCCCTGTTTTCAGCCTATTATGACAGTTTATGACAGTCCCAAATCTGAAGAGATCAGCCCCGAATGATCAAGACCAATGCCCAAAGCTTGAATGACATCAAACATGAAGTCTATAGTACTCTTGATCAAGGTAGAGAGCAAGAAGCAATGGCCAAGTGTAGAGCTGAAGTAGATGAGTGCTCACAGCCTGGAAAAAAATGATGCAATCTGCCATGTTGGTGCTGAACTTGCTGCTGCTCCACATGGGCTGAAAAGGGGGTAATGGGGGGCTCAAGAAGGGCCTATCAAAGGCCTATGACAAGCCTCTTTGAGCCTTGATAGGTGTAAGGCACAATATGAGGAGAATAAGCTTCAAGGGTTTGAAGCCATGGCTGCCCTTGCTTTTTGCAACCTGTAGACTAAAATAAAACCCTGAAAGAATGATCAAATACCTCAGTATCAATGCCTTGAAGGTGCCTCAATAGGCCGGGAAGGTGCTCGGGAAGCCGGGGAGTGACGGGAGCTCAGGGAGATCGGATATGGCTGCCGGGATGGAGATCCAATGCGTGAAGTGAGTCGATGCGAAGGTCGGGAAGCACCGAGTCGAGCTCGAGCAAGAGAATGCCAAGCTCTGATACCAGTTGAAAGGTGAGAAGGATCGAAGCTTGCATGCGAGCTATGGCGGGAGAGCAAGAGCAAGAAAGAGAGAGACAAGAAATGGGAACTCCAACAGTCACAATGTGTGACCGGGCCTTCCTTTATTCAAACTGTCACTAAAAGAATAAAGAATAAAGTGACGTGACAGGCGCCCGCCACCTGCAGTGTGGAGTGGCGGGTACTGTCAGTGTAGTAATACACGGGGCAGCACGGCGGAGGCGCCTTTACCCCCAACAACTACTGTGGCAAAACAAGTCATATTGCAGCCCAATGTTATGCTAAGAAAGATGATATTCGCAATGGTAAGTTATAGCAAGGAAACTATGCATCGTCTTCACGATAGAATGAAGACAAAAATGAATGTCTGTTTGTTATGCAGCATATGCTGAATGCTGTTACAAGAAAGGGAACACATGATGATGTTTGGTATGTTGATTCAGGTGCATCCAATCATATGACCAGCCATGCAGAATGGTTTGGAGAGATGCAGGATTTGCAAAATAAAGGTTATGTGCAGATGGGTGATGATTCATGCCACCCAATTTCACACATTGGAAAAGTTCCCTTGTCCTTGCATGATGGTAAGACAAAGAGTCTTTCAGAAGTATTACATGTGCCATCTATTACAAAGAACTTGGTGTCAGTCGGTTAGATAGTAGAGCAAGGGCTACAAGTCAGATTTAATGTAAAGGGCGGCTTTGTAGAAGACTTCAATGACAAATGCAGGTTGGTTGCAAAGGGAAGTAGAGTTGGACGTATGTTTATCTAGATGCTGGAATTCCTACTATGAATGCTGCTATGTATGCTAAAGGAAAAGGTGTTGTTGCAGATATTGAAATTTGGCACAAACGCATTGGACATGCAAATGTACAAAGACTGAAATTAATGCAGTCCAAAGAACACCATATTGGAAAATATGGAAATTTTCCATAAGTTTGGGACACGTGGTCAAATCTTTGGATTTGTCATAACTTGAACACTATAACTCCAAATCGAGTGCTTTATAGCTCAGTAGATTCTATTTTTCAAGCGCTTTCCAATGATAGGTCACATCATATGGTTTTGAGAAACTTATGGGCATGTTATCCGGGAGCCACCTTTTTAGTATTAAAAAAAATGGGAATTGGGAGATTCCCAAACTCACTAATATTGTGTTAAAGGGTTGATTACAGGTTTGCCTACATTTAGAGTTGCAGAATTTAATAAGGTATGTGAAGCATGTCAGTTTGGTAAGCAGGAAAGACAACCCTTTTCACATGATAGAGATGTAAGCAGAAATATCCTTGATGTTGTGCATACAGATATTTGGGGGCCTACACAAAATGTATCTCTTGGAGGCAGTTCATACTTTGTCACATTCATTGATGATTGTTCTAGAAAGCTGTGGGTATATTTTATGAAGGAAAAGAGTGAAGCGTTTGAGCACTTTAGAACTTTCAAGGCTACAGTTGAAAGAGAAACATGCTTGAAAGTAAAGTGCTTGAGGTCAGATGGAGGGGGAGAGTACCTCTCGAATGAGTTTAGTGATTTTCTGAGGTCTCATGGGATAAAGAGACAGTTCACATGCAGGTATACCCCATAGCAAAATGGTGTTGTAGAAAGAAAAAACAGGCATATTGCAGAAGTTGCATGGGCATTAATGGGCTGAAAAGAATATGCCCAAACATTTTTGGTTTGAGGCTGTCCATACTGCTGTCTACATTATGAATAGAAATCCCACAGCTACAGTTCATGGGATGCCTCCTGAAGAATGCTTTACTGGCAAGAAGCCTGATGTATCACACTTGAATGTATTTGGTTGTGTTGCATATGTTCATGTGCCAGATGAGCTACGGAAGAAGCTTGATCCAAAGGCAGAAAAATGTGTCTTTATTGGATACTCTTTAGAGCAGAAAAGGTATCACTGTTATAACCCTGTCACATGTAAGTTCAAAGTGAGCAGGGATGTCATCTTTGATGAAATGAGCAGTTGATATGCATCTAGTGGTGATGCATTGGATGATGATGATGATCATGACACTCATGTGCAGGCTGAAAAGTAAGAATCACGGACTCTTAGTGGACTAGAGACATCATTTGGTAGTCCTTGGTCTAGGAGACTAAGGAGTAGCTCTACATCTTCAGGTGCATCTAGTAGCACTACAGGTAAAGACAAAGGAAAGAATAAAGTATCAGATGGCATTGATGCAGTTCTTGATGGAGACTCCAGTGGCTCAGAGAGCTTGGATGATGAGCTTGGTATCCCTTCTGTCAGGACACCAGGTGTACAGAGAGCTCATAGTAATGTAAAGGCTCCAATGAGTGATCCGGTGGTACGTAGATCTAGTAGGGTCAGATACCCTGCTAAAAGATTTGGTTTTGAAGGTTATGCAGCTCACCATTATGCTTATATGGTGAAACTAGTTGAGGATGTTGAGCCGACTTGCTTTGAGGATGCTTTTGGTCATACTCATTGGGATGCAGCAATGGATGAGGAGATGGCTGCATTAGAGGCCAATAAGACTTAAAATCTAGTATCATTGCCAAAGGGCAAGAAAACTATTAGATGTAAGTGGGTTTATAAGATTAAGCATAACACAGATGATTCTATTAGTAGGTACAAAGCTAGGCTGGTTGTAAAAGGCTATGCCCAGATATATGGCATAGATTATGAAGAAACCTTCAGTCCAGTTGCTAGGATGGCAACTGTCACATGTGTGATTGCTTTGGCAGCAGCCAAAGGTTGGAGGTTGCAACAAATGGATGTGAAGAATGCCTTCTTGCATGGTGATTTGCAGGAAGAAGTGTATATGGATCAGCCAGCAGGTTATGAAGATTTAGAGCATCCCACGTATGTGTGCAGGTTGAAGAAGGCACTCTATGGGCTCAAGCAAGCACCTAGAGTATGGACTAACAAGATCAGAGAGTATCTTGTCAATATTGTCTTTTATTTTTCTGATGATGATCACTCACTTTATGTGAGAAAGGGAGATGTAGGTTTGGTCATCATAGTCATCTATGTGGATGACTTGATTATTACAGGTGATAGTGATAGTGGGATTGCTGAAGTCAAGGACTTTTTGAAGAAGAAGTTTGAGATGAAGGATTTAGGTGAGCTAAGGTACTTCCTTGGCATTGAGATGATCAGATGTGATGATGGTATATGGCTGTCCCAAAGACAGTATGGCTTGGATATGTTGTCCAAGTATGGTATGACAGTATGCGACAAACCGTACCCTTAACCGTATCAAAGAAACTGAACCAAAACATAACAACAACCCACACATATCATGACCACAACTTTGATAATCAGGTTTGACCATGGAGACAACTCCGAAGACTTCACGTACCCATCCCACGAAGCGTATTTATTGAAAAAGGGGAAAATAGTGCAGTGAGGGAAAATAGTTTAATGAACGATGAATTATTAAGAAATGGGTGAATTTTTAATTAAGTGTTAAACCTTAACAAGAAAACGACGGTTCCTTCTTAAAATTTTAATTACAAATTATTAGGTTGGAGCGGTGCATTAATTCGAATCCCGGACTTCGATACCAGACTGAGGTCTCTAAATGCAAATTCATTTATTAAAAATTAAGGTGATGTGGAGCGTTTTTTTGCCAGCACGTGCTTTTGTGACGGCTGGTTCATTGTTATTAAAAATATTAAGGCGACTCTGAAGTGCACGTAGCGCATGCTAAGTGAACGGCGGGTTGATTTTAATTAGAAAAATGTGTGTTTGGCGCGAGCGCACGTGCCATGGTGGTGTTTAGGATTCATGTTAAAAATTAAGCGTGAATTTTGGGGTAGCGGAAAAAATAAAAAATATAAAAGGAAAAATACCTGAAAGTGGATGTATGTGTATGCAATGAATGCGCATGTCTCAATCCCCAAAATATAGGTCAGCAATCCCAAAAGAAAAACCACGAACTAAAAATAATTGGACACACGACATAGCAAGATTAGTATATATGAATTTGTTTGGATGACTGATGGCTTATATGTTGTTGTTTTTTTTTTTTCTTAAAATGTTGTGTATTGTTGATTGTGTATTTTGGTTGAATTTGTTTGGATGACTGATGGCTTATATGTTGTTATTGTTTTTTTTTTCTTAAAATGTTGTGTATTGCTGATTGTGTATTTTGGTTTTTATGTGTTTTTGTTTGTTGTAATGTTTTTTTTTTGTGTTTTTGTTGATCTTTGTGGCAAAATTTTGACAATGAAACACATATAAAAATGTTGAAGATTTTTAGCATCAACCCACCACATGTGACCAAGGTATCTGGATTTTTCCAGATTTTTCAGCTTGTGTTTGGAATTAAAGAGGATTTTTCATGAATTTAGGCATTTAATGAAGCATTTTTGCCATAAAATAATAATGGAATAAATTGGCACAGCATTTTCAACTTAGGAAATATTCCAAAAATAAGCAAAGAAGTTGATGAAATTTTCAGGAATTTTTTTGCAATTAAATTGGTATTTTTACCAATTTTAATGAATTTTTTCTCATTTTGTATATATTTTTGAAAGAATTTTTACTTTTAAAATTTTCTGAAATTTTTTCTGAGATTTTCAGTTTGGAAAAATATTTCAATTGACTGCAAAAATATTGGGATTTTTTAAGGAATTTTCTGTAATTTTTTTAGATTTTAATTGATTTTTAATGAATTTTTGAATTTTTAAATGTATTTTTAGGGTTTTTTCGGGTTTGGAAATTAAAAATTCGGGAATATATACGCAAGAATGGATTGCGCGTCAGCTGCGTGTGAACAACTGGCTCGTGCACACCGCCGCACGGACAAGCAAACGTGCGTCCCAGCGCGTGAACGGCCGCTAAGCGCGCACGAACTCACGATCACGAACACGCTCATGCAACTCCAAGGATGCGCACACCCTGCATGTGACAGGGGGCCGAGAAGGGGGAACGGTTGTTCTTGTGGTTTATTCAATGATGGTGATGGGGTTTGCGTGTCGGGGGGTGGGGTGGGAAAAGGGCTTACGAAGGGGTGGGGGGTAGGTGGGTGTGAAGGGGGGCTTATGGGGGGGAAGTGGGATGACTGGGGGGGGGTGGGGGAAATGGGGGCCTGTGGGGGTGGGTTGTGGGGTGGGTCGGGACTGGTGGGGGGGAATGGGGGCTTGGGAGGGGAAGTTGGATGACTGGAGGGGGTGGGGATTGGGTGTGACCGGGGGTCGAGGAGGGTGGGGTTGTGTGTAGGGGTGGTTGGGATGGGTGGGGACGAATGGGGGCTTGTGGGGGTGGGTAGGACAGCAGGGCGGTAGGAGGCCCTAGAGGAGGAGCAGGTGGGCGCCACCAGGGAAAGGCGGCGGGGCGTACGACGCCAAGGGCGGGCGCCACCAGGGAATCGGGCTGCTACAGGGGGTGGCGCAGCGCCTGTCGGAAGGCGTCAGGGCGGCGGCTACAGGGCCAAGGCGGCCGGCGAGAGGCAGAAGACTGGCGGAGGCGCGACCAGGCAGCGATGGGTGGCACACCAAGCGGTGGGGCGGGAGGCAGAGGCCTGTGGGGGGCGTAGGAAGGCGGAAGGGTGGAGGGGGGAGAGGAGGGAGGAGGTTGAAGAAGGAGGGAGGAGGTTAAAGAAACAGGGGATTGAGGCGGGAGGGGGTAGAGGAGAAGAAGGGAGGATGGAGGGGAGGGAGAAGCAGGATGGCAGGAGGAGAGAGGAGAGAGAGGGAGGGGTCAAGGAGAGAGAAAGAGGGGGAGGAGAGAGAAACAAACAGAAGAGGAAGAATAAGAAAGAAGGAGAGAGAGAGAGAGGGGGTAGTTGGGAAGGGACGCGGGAGGAGGGGGTATAAAATTTTTTTTTGAAAAAAAATAATAAATAAAAGTTTTTGTTAAAATAATAAATAAATTAAATAAAAAAAAGGCATGCCCCCGTCCAGCGCGCATGCGCGGGGCGGGGTAAAAAAATTTGCCATGACGGGATTGGAATGGCGCCGGGATGTCGGTACGGGGCACACGGACGCGACGGGGCGTGTGGAGATGCGTGAAATCGAAAACGGGCGCGTTCACGTGCGAGACGAGTCGCGTGAAACACGTAGAAACAAGGAAAAATTAATATCTCACAATCCGGGCATCGAAACGAAATGTCATAAAAACAAACATTGTGCAGGACGGCAGGGGGAAGACAGAGGAAACGTGCAACGGGGGTTCCGAGGGGGTAAAGGGCGTTTACATGCAAAAAACGCAAAAAAAGGCCTCAAAAACGCAAACGAAAATTAATATCAGAAGATCCGTGCATCGGAACGAAGTGTGGGAAAAAGGAAAAATGTGCAAAAGAACGTGCCCGACAATCCTATCACGTCAAAACATGGTTCCGACTGAGATAAGATGCGTTCACATAGGAAAAACCCAAAAAACAGACCCGAAAATGGAATCGAAAATTAATATTGGACAAACCACTGGCCAAAATGACATGCAGTAAAAAGGAAAAATGTCCGTAGGAAGGGATGGCACAAGTTCCTCATGTTAGAATGCAGTTCCGATGGAAGTAGGAGGGATTCACATGCAAAAAACACCAAAAATACACCCGAAAACACATTTAAAAATTAATAATTAAAAATCCGGAAGTCAAAAAGGGTGGAGGAAAAAGGAAAAATGTGGGGGAAGGCGCGGTGGACACGGCTGTCAAATCAATTTGTAATTCCGATGCAAACAGGGCAGGTTCACATGGAAAAATGTCAAAAAGACAAACAAAAAAGTCCCAAAAAACCGCAAAATTAATATTGGACAAACCGTGCATCCGAAGGACACGGAGTAAAAAGGAAAAATGTCAGGGGGAAAGTGGTTGGTAGGGCTATGACGTTAGCTCACGGTTCCGAAGCAAGCAAAGCACATTCACATGGAAAATAGTCTAATGTACGCAAAACCCATCAAAAATTAATAACTCAAAAACCGTGCATCGGAACATGGGTAGGGAAAAAGGAAAAGTGGAAAATTCCAAGGGATGAACAGGGGTAGAAGGGCAGATAGGGATTCCGCTGAATGTAGGGTGCATTCACATGAAAACACAGCAAAATAAGGAAAAAAGAGAAATGAAGGAGGAACAGCCCCAAGGGAGGGGTGACAGGAGACGGGTGGGTGGGGAAGGGACCGTAGGAGTGTAATAGAAAGTCATGGCGTACATGCATGATCCAAGTGAGGCATATGCAGGGCGGTATGCAAGGTAGACGCGCAGGGACGCGTCCCCACACTTAATACCTTAACAGGTAGGGTTGACCAAGCAACAAAGGCCTAATACCACACAACAGACCAACCGCTAACATCCCCACACTTAAAACATGACCGTCACTGACAAACAAGGTGTAGGGTTAGAAAAACTTGGCCCATATTGTTGAGAATCAAGGTTAATTGTCGATGGCACGTCCACTGTCGTTGTCAGCTGTAGGAGGTACCAAGGTATCTTCACCACACATGTCCTTCGTGGCAAGGACCACACGGCAGCACCCAGGGAGGTAGCTGGTGGATGAATCGCATCGAGTCAGTGTCGTTGACGAAGGAGAGTCACTCAGCTTTACAGCACTCAGATGGGATGAGAGAACAGTCACTCGCCCCAGTACGAACATCACTCGATGAATAATGATTGAAACCCATATCTCACACCCGGTTTAGGAATTGAAAAGGGGGATGGTGTAGAGGAAGTATGCCAGGGTGCACAGTTGATGGTGCATCAGTGCATCCAACCCGTCTGGCATAGGTGCAAGGAGGAAGGCAAGGGAGCCGTACAGTGCAGTGTACAGAACAGAGTGACGTGTCCTGTGCTGATGGCAGAGACCCATCCCGTGGGTGCATAAGGAAATGAGAACGTACCTGACTCCAAGTGTCGTAACATCCCTCAAATCTTGCCTCTCAATAAGTGATTGAGGAAACACCAGTCACACTCAGCCCCCCCTCTGTCTCACGCTCTATTGATAGATACAGGAAGCAGCCCGTTCCTTACACCCATTGATGTAATCCTCACAGTCTCTTGTGTAGAGGTTGTATGCCTTGTGCGCATTTGATGGTGCAACTGTGCATCCCGTCTCGTGCCGGCATACGACCAGGGAGCCTTATGGTGCAGTGCACAAAAACAGATCGTGCTTTGTACATTGAGAGGCCCGTCCCGTGCGTGCAACACTCCATTCACACAGTGTACCTCTCATTTGATTTGAAAGGGAAGGACTGGTCACTCGCCCCACCCTCTGTCTCACACTCTGTTGATAGTTATAGAGGGCAACCCATACTCACTTCCCCATCCGGTTAGGATGAATGCTCACATCACTCAATTGTTTGTCGATGAAGATCGCGTTGTGAGTTGTTGAAGAGGCATACCCAGGGAGGTAGCCATCAAATCGAACGTTGTGTTACATAGGAACATAGCGTCTGCTAGAGGACTGTCAAACGCTCTGCAGAAAGGCACAGGACACAGCGTACCAAGGGAGGCAGCTTCGAAACTGGATCGTGGGGATGTCAATTGATGAATCCACTTTATGGACTGCTGGGTGTTGCCACCTTTTCCACAGCCAGCTTCTCGCCCAAGGGTGTTAAACACCTTTTCTTGGAGCGAGGCCTGATATGACAGGGAATTGCTTCCTTTTCTCCCATAGCAGTTTTGTTTTTCTTGTTTTGTTTTGTTTTTTTTGTTTTTTTTCTTTTCTTTTCTTTTCTTTTATTTTGTTGTTATTTTTTTTTCTTGTTCTCCTATTCCCGAGGGTGTCTCCACCTTTTCTCGAAGAATAGGTCGGCATGACAGGGACCGAAGTCCTTTTCTCCCATGACCGATATATCTTTCTTTTTTTTTTCAAGTAACAAGGAGAATGGTAGAAATACCATGTGTCAGAACCATCCTCGCCACTGTCGCTGGTGGAAAATAGAGGATAAGAGATCAGGGGCGGGAGGTGGGGCTGAGGGGACAGAGGGTTGTGTCCACCTCATCAGGAGTGGCTGAAGAACGGCTATCAGAAGTAGCATCATAAGAGTTATAGTGCCACGCCAATGGGGGAAAGAATCAGGTAATTGTGATTGTCAAGATCCCCAAGGAGGGAAGTACTTCTTCAGGCGATATCCATTGATCAGGAAGGGATCATCAGAGGCATCAACGGTCTGCACTTGGACAGAGCCATTAGGGTTGACAGCAAGTACCTTATATGGGCCCATCCACCGCTGTTGAAGCTTGCTAGGAAACTTGCCAAATCGTGAATAATAGGCTAGGACCAGATCACCTTCTTTGAACTCCTTGTGCTTGAAGAAGCTGTCATGATAAGCCTTACGTCGAGCTTGCATGGCTTCCATGCACTGTAGAGCCATCCTACGAATTTCATCCAAACATTCCAAGTGCAAGAGACGGCGTTGCAGTGAATCATCGTCCCCCAAACACTCTTTAATAGCCACTCGCAAAGAGGAAAATTCCAGTTCAACAGGAAAAACAGCTTCTATACCATACATCAGCTGGAAGGGTGTCTGTTCTCTTGCTGCTTTGTTCGCCACTACTGGCTCTTCAAAGTCAGATGATGATCGGGTTACATTCTTCTTGAATAAGTTGCTCGAAAAGTACTCCAATTTCATTCAACACATCATCTCCCAACCTTGATTTCCAACCTTCTACGAGTTTGAGTGCTAGTTCTTGCATTACGCGAGGCTGCATAATCAAGTCCACAAGAAATCCTCATCACAACCTTCTTCAAAGGAGAGGGGGTTGGTTGCCTCTTCTTCGGGAGGGAAAACCACTAGTGGCAAGAACGCGCAAGATGCGAAGGCAAGCCAATCAAAGGGTGACTTCTCTTCCTTAGATGGAACCAAAGAATCTAGACCTATCTGGCAGCAACTTCCTAAGAAAACCACTAGTGGCAAGATCGCGCAATATGCAAAGGCAAGCCAATCAAAGGGTGACTTCTCTTCCTTAGATGGAACCAAAGAATCTAGACCTATGGAGGTTCCTGTACGCCCAGAGGGCCTCTGTAAGTCGATCATCCCAATCACGACAATGTGTGGCAATTGTTCTTGTCAGAATCAAGCAGAGGATGTGATTTGTGACTTCAACTTGGCCATTGGCTCTGGGGTAATAAGGAGTGGACTTGCGATGGGGCGGATCTTATACAGCTCTGTCAACTCTTCCATGACTTTATTAATGAAATGAGTGCCTCTGTCACTTACCAGCTCTAGGGGACTGCCAAAATGGGTGATGATATTCTTGTATATGAACAGGGCCACGCTGTTACCATCGTCCTGCTTTAGGGCTTTAGCTTCACACCACTTTGTGACATAATCCGTACATACCAAGATGTATCTGTTCTGCTTCCTTCTGGTAGGAGGATCAATTGGGCCGACGAAGTCGATGCCCCATTTCTCAAACGGCTTCAAAGGAAGGATAGGTTGCAGTGGCATGGCACTTGTTTTGGTGGGTTTCCCCATTCTCTGACAGGCATCACATCGCTTGCAGTAGTCATAGGTATCCTTATGAATGGTCGGCCACCAGTAACCTGCTAGTAGAGCCTTCCTGGCTGTGGGTTCTCCTGCAAAGTGGCCTCCACATGGCTCGTCATGGCAAGCCTTCAGAACAATCCCAATCTCATCTCCTACAACACATCTTCTGAGCACTTCATCTTTGCCTTTCTTGTACAGTGCACCGCCTAACAGGGTGTAGGGGGCTGATTCTAACATGAGCTTCTTCCTTTCCCGACTAGAAATACCAGGACGGTACTGTTGGGTTGCCAGCAAATTGGCGATGTCTGCATACCAGGGAGTTACAGTATCGACCAGAAATAGGGAAGCGTCTGGGAGGTCCGGATCATCCTGCTCCTCGTCTGCAATCTGTGGGATACGCGACAGATGATCAGCCAGAACATGGGAACGACCAGGTTTGGTAATTACCTCAAAGTCAAACTCCTGGAATAATATGAGCCATCTCATCATTCGTCCTTTCACGTCTGCTTTGTCCATCAGGAAGGACAGGGCCTCATGGTCCACATAAAATTTAAAGTGAGTGGACAGCACATAGTGGCGAAACTTCTCTAGGGCAAACACCATTGCCAAGCACTCAAGCTCTTTCACTGTATAGTTCCATTCCCTATCAGTGACTTTTTGGCTTGCATAATAGATCGCTTGATCTAATTTGGAGGGGCCCTTTTGACATAGGACAGCACCTAGCCCTTCAACTGATGCATCAGTGTGTACATGAAACTCCTTCATCCAATCAGGAGGTTGCAGAATGGGTGCCTCAATTGGACACTGCTTCAGAATGTTGAAGGCTTTGTCACATTCTTCCGTCCAAATAAACTCTGCATCTTTCCTCAGAAGCTTGTGCAAGGAGGTTGCCTTTGTTGCAAAATGAGCTATGAACCTTCTGTAGTAACCCACATGGCCTAGGAATCCCCTCAACTGTTTGAGGTTGGTGGGTGCTGTCAGAGCTGCAATCTTTTCGATCTTTGCAGGTTTTGTTGATATCCCTTGTGCAGAGACAATGTGGCCCAACAGAACTCTAGAAGAGACCCCAAAGATGCATTTGTCGGGGTTGAGGGAGATCCCATACTCCCGGCATCGGTCAAAGCATTGTTCCAAATTTCCCCAGTGTTCACGGATCAAACTATAGACATAGAAGTCATCCAAATTACCTCAATAAAGTCGTGTAGATGATTTTGGAATGCGGCCATCATGACTCGCTGGAAAGTAGCAGGGGCATTGCAGAGTCCAAACGGTATCACTCGGTAAGCGTAGGTCCCTCATTCTATGGTGAAGGTTGTTTTGGACTGATCTTCTTCTGCTATCTGCACTTGGTTATATCCACTGAATCCATCCAGAAGGGAATAAAGCTCATGTCCTGCCATTGTGTCAAATAGTTAGTCTGTGAAAGGGATAGGAAAGTGATCCTTCTTCGTCTTGGAATTCAACTTGCCGAAATCCACACATATACGAAGCTTGCCATTCTTCTTGGGTACAACCACGATGGGTGAGACCCATTCACTATTTGCCACTGGATAGATGAACTCGGCTTCCAAAAGCTTCAGCAGCTCTGCTTTCACCAAGGTCGAATAATTTGGATTCATTTGCCTCTGTCATTGCCGTACAAGTTTGGCATCAGGCTCTAAATCAATATGATGTTGATATATTGTGGGATCAATCCCCTTTAGGTCTTTGTAGGACTAAGCAAACACGTCCAAATTCTCTTTCAACAAGTTGTACAAAGTTGACAACTCCTCTTCTGGTAGGTTGCTACCCACCTTCAAATGGCATTCAGTGCCATCTGCATCCACAAAGGTTAACTGCCTTTCACCTTCTACTTCACGGATGAAGGTCCCATGGACTGCTTCTGGATACAGATCCGACTCCTTAAAGGGGGTGGTGTCCTCTTCTGATGTCCCACTAGACCCAACTTCTTCTTTTGGTGGAGACTTAGGTTGCCCCTTGAGATGTTGAAATGGGATTAGAGCCGTTTCGGGTTTGGTTACACGATTAGTTACCTCTTGGCTTGAAGACTCATCTTCTGATGACGCGTCCAGGAACATCACATAACAGGGACCCTCTGATGCCTGTTGGAATCGTGAGACTGGTGCTTGTTGGCACAGTGCACCATCATCATCTTTTCTTGGCAAAGGTGGGTGAGGGTGGCATGAGCCACTGCTGAAAGATGGCTTGGTCTTCTTTAACCATTTGTTATAAAGATTTTGCATATGAGAAAATCCATTTACCAGACCAAATGGTACCATCACCATTCTATCCCACAGCATGAGCTCGTCTGCTTCTGATGCTTCTGGAACTTCTTCTTCATATATATCCTCTTCGGGTGGGATAGATTCTTCCATCTCGCTTTCATAACCTTCTTCTTCCGTATCATCTCCATCCTCTTTAGACTGTGTCTCTGTATTTGTCTCTGTCTTTGTCTCTGTAGGAGCTCTATAAGAGAAGAATAGGTTCTCTGTTTCATCTTCTGCCTCTGTCTCTGGCTCTGTTGTGGCCATGTAGCAGGGAGAGCAGTACATCCAAGCCTCTATCTCACTGTCAGAAGTGATTTCGGAAATCGTTCCCGATTCAGGCAGGAAGTATTCACCCATTGATAATGGCTTTGCATCTTTTGGGAGTTGGCTTACCGTATCCACTGTTAAGGCACGTGCCACTGTTTTCTTGGGAAGGATTTGTTTGACAGCATCTTCGTCTACTGATGTTCCGTCTGTAGCCTCATTAGGGGAGTCAGAAGATAATTCCAAGGAGGTGGATCCATGTCCTTTTTGAGCACCATATAGCTTCAGCACCACTTTATTGGGTCCTCTACCCAAGGTCAAGGTTCCTTTGAACCAATCCGTCCTTGCTCTGGCTTTAAAAATCCATGGTCTGCCCAGTAACAGAGGGTAGGATGTACCATAAGAGTTTGGCTTCACCACCAAATAGGTTAGCCAATAATCTTTTCCAGCCACTGTAGTCTTCACATATGGGAGAATGCCCAAAGGCTTGATTCTGCTCTGATCCGCCAGTCTGATGAGCCATTGGGTTGGTTGCACACCTTGTAGGCCTAGATCCTTCATTGTCACATCTGTCATAATGTTTACTGATGAACCACCATCAATCAGTGCATTTGCAATAAAGCAGCCTTCTATCCACACGCCAGTCTCTGGGGTACCCGGATCTAAGAAGGCGTTAGCCACGTCCACTTTTTTTACAGGCTCTGGAGCTTTGTTGGACTTTGTTGTTGCTATTGAGGGAGCAATCCTTAAGCCATGTCTTCTTGTCAGTATACTTTTGAACCTTTTTCGGCAACTGGGAGACAACATCAATAATTGTCGGAATGTGAGGTTTGGTTTAAAGGTATCTAGATCTCTGACCATATCGTATTCCTTAATAGGATCCACTGGCTTCTCTAACCGGTTAGGGAATGGGGCAACACCCATTTTTATTTTCCTTTTTTCTTCCAATTGGGGCATCATGGGGACTTCTTCTGCCACTTGTGGCACCTCCTCCTCTTCTATCTCCTGGACCTCTGGTCCTGTCTCTGGAATTGTCTCTGTGACTCTCTGTGGCACTGTAGTGCTCTATATGGCACTGTAAGGCTCTGTTCTGTTCTGTTCTTCTGGTGGAAGATTGAACTTCACTGTTTTGGCAGGAGGATTATTTTCTTTCTGGATAGGTGGTTCCTTCTTCTTTGCAGGCGTGATGGGAGCAACTTCCAATTCCACTAAATTGGAGGTAGGCTCTTAGGCCTTGGCCGGATTATCAGTAGCACTGTTTTTCACTGGGGCTGGGCTTGGACAGTCTTTTGCAGTGTGGCCTTCTCCTTTGCATCGACTGCATAAGGGCTTGTAATCCACTGACCTTCTGGGATTTGGACAATTTGGTGAAATGTGTCCCTTTTCTTCGCATCTGTAACACTCCACTTTTTGATCTCAGACCACCGCCAGATTGTCTTCCTCTGTAACTTTGGGATGGAAATCTTCTGGGTCCGAAATTAGGACCAAACTCCCTAGTCTTTGGTCCAATATCCTGTGTTGTCATTTTGGATTCCAGCAAGTTGAATCTTGCGTCTTCTTCCTTCCTTCTCCTACCATGTATCTCCTTCAGAGAGCAAATATCCTCTGTATGGTTCTTCCGCAAACAGTAGGAACAGAAAGCTCCAGGGACTATTGGCTTTCGTGTACATTCAATGGCTAAATGGCATGCTTGTTGATGACACTTACCACACCAAGTATTTGACCGCATCACATCTCTTCCTGCTCCTGCAACGTTGGACATGCTAGCAGTATTCACTTTCAGTGTCTGTAGTTGCTCTGTAATCACATCCATCAACTCCTTTTTGATATTTGCAACTGAGTTGGATAAATAATCCTTCAAGCTTTCTCCTCCTGAGGTATTGGCAGTAGGGTTTTGAGGAGTCTCTGTAATCACTGCATAAACAGGTTGGGCTAGTGCAGAGGGGTCTCTGTTCTGATTCTGATTCAGAGTTCCTGTTTGAACTGTTGGCTATTGGCTCCAGTTGGTAGGGTTCCACTGTTGCTGCTGATTTGGCATTGGGGAAATTGGTTGGGACCATTGTTGTTGTTGTTGAACCATCATTTGAGGCATTGATTATGGCCACTGTGGATTTGGTGCACTGTACTGTGATACTAGGGGCATCTGTTGGTAGGGGTAGGGGACTGTCCCTGGGACTGCATTTGGTGGGTACATCATTCCTGGCATCAGAGGAGGTAGGATTCCTCTTCCTGGATTCATCGCCAATCTAGCTTCCACTTCATCGTATAGTCTTGCACCTTCTATTGCAGCTTGCAATGTGGCTGGTCTTTGCAGCTCCACAAACTTACGGACTTCTGGTTGTAATCCTCTGAGAAACACTTTCTGAATGCCATCATCTAGATTATGGCTAGTCCATCTCTTCAGGATGGATTCCATTCGTGAGACATAAGCTTCTACTCTTTCTCCAGAGGACTAACTTAAATTCATAAATTCCTCTCGCATCCGCTCTTCAAAACCTTCACGCCTGAATTTAGTGAGGAAGGCCAACTTCAGGTCGTCCCATGTGCCAAAAGTTCCTGTTGCTTGTCTCTCATACCATTGAAATGCCGCACCCTTGAAAGTGGCGGGGAATATTGCTAACCAATGCTCAGGGGTTCTGGCATTGTTAGCCACACATGCTTCCATAAACTCTGCTACATGAAAATCAGGGTCTTCATTGTACTCTCTCTTAAAAATTGGCAATGGAACTACATTCGCTGGCCTGTCATCAATATTTCCAGGATGGATCTGGCTTGGAAGTGGACCTCCAGCAGGAGGAGGAAGGGCTTGATGTGCCATTGGGACTTCTGTAAAGAGTTCCGCAAGGGCGTCAAAGGCGGCTTCTCCTGCGCTCGTTCTCAGCTTTGATTCTTGCCTTCTCTCTTCTCACGTACCTCTGGACTCGTTCTAACGCTTGCCTCTTTATTGCGTCATTCATCAGGGGGTTGGCTCCACTATGTTGTTAGTGCTCCACAGAGGGATAACAGAAGGCTTTAGTCTCTGGAGGATTCTCTTGCCAGCATTTCTTTTACTTCTTCCTTTTCAACGTCTCTGAATTCTGCTTTCACACCAGTGCACAGAGGAAGGTATTCGGTTCTGAAGGTGTCAAAATGCATACGTCTAAGCATTGTGGTGGTGCCATCATCATAGTAATGCCAGCTTCTGATGGTTTCAACAATGTATGTTGTAAAGAACACTCTGTCTACCAACTTCCAGTGGGTTGCCAATTGAACCAACAGAAGATTATCAGTGCACCAAGCATCCCATGTATCTTGCTATTGAGCATTCACAAACAAATTTCAACTTTTTTCCTTCTTGTCTTCGTGAACCTCTATAGACTAGAATCTTGAAGCTTCTTCACAATCTCCCACTTGATGATGTCTGGAAATTTCTCAATGAATACTAAATCTTCCCTGGATGGTCATTCTCTCTGTTTCTGCTCTTCAGTTTGTTCCCAAACAGTTTGCCACCAAGATGTAAGTTTCTGCTGCTTCATCAGGAAGAGGAAACTATCCACCACATAGAGCATGCATCATGATGGTGATGTGTTTCTGCCATTGTGGGATGAACTTCTTGTGGAAAGAGGCTTTGATTATGAGAAATCCTAACTCTTCAATGGAAGAAGGAACTTTACAAACATCCATTGAATTCTTCTCTTCTTGGCAATGCCATTTCCTTCATTTTCAGCCTCTTCTGGTGCTTGTTGATGGCAAGATTCCCCGGCTGCGCACCAAAAACATGGAGCCCCAAGAGGAACACCAAGGAAAAGGGAATTCTCTTGCAAGAAAATCTATCTTGTAACATCAACAAGCTTTTATTTCATTCTTCTGATCATCAAAACAAAGAAAACAACAATTCTTCACGCATCATCATAGTAGATTTCTCCCACGGATTTGATAGAATCAACCATAATCTTCAACATCTTCACAAAATCCATAAATAAAAAAAAGAACACAAAGGAATACACCATCTTTGAATGGAAATCAATCACATATTATTCATCTTCAATGTCTTCATAGTTCTCTCTCTCAATCTCTCATATACAGTTACATTGTTTTGATAGATTTTGCTATCTTTGACTCTCTCTCTCTCTCTCCATCAATAGTATATCATATCCTCACTACAATACTCTCATAATAACCCTCAATAATCCTTCTTAGGTCGTGGATACACCTCCCAAAAGGTATGTTTGATATGAAGAGTCACGAGAGCCACTACAGTGTCTTTTCATAGCTCACCACTGTCACTTCACTCCAGTCTTTACTTGAGTCTTCAGCAGCTACTTCTTTGACTTCTTTTAGCTCTTTTGCACTTATATTCACCTCTTTCCAAGGCTAGAAAACTTTCCCAAGCTACACTCTCATCCAACAGAACACATACAGAAGCATACAGAAGGTCTACAGAAGCTCACAGAAGCTCAACAGAGAGTTACAGAAGGTCAACAGAAAGCATCAGAACCACATAACTCATACCAAAACCATTCCAAACCATCAAAAAACACTCAATAAGCTTTCAAAAAATCTCAAACCCTATCAATCAATACTCCATCCTTCCATACAGAGAGAAAACAGAACAAAACAGAAGCTCAACAAAAGCTATTAGGACCAAACAGAACATATCAGATCATCAACAGAACTTCACATCTCTACTAATAAACATCATGAGCTTAATAAAACCATTCCAACCTATCCAAAACACTCTCAAACCACTTCCAAACCAATCAATCATCTCATAAAATCAACCATTCAGCTCTCAAAAACAACAAAAATCAGCAAAAAAATAGGTCATTTCAACACTCAACAATAGAATTTCCTAGTAGAAAGAAATTTCCTCTACTAGTAGAAATGTAGGAAAAATTCAATTTGAACTAGACAACAAAAAACCTAAAGAAAAATTACTACCATTGGGATGCTATGATTGTACCTTGGGAATGGACTAGCTAAAAAAGAATAAAGTCCAAATTCTATGTATAGAGGAGGAAGTGATATTTTAGGACTTGAAAGGAAACAACATAAGAACATATGAAAAATCTAGGAGAACCAAAGTCCAAGTAGCCAAGGTAAGCCAACTCTAAAAAGGATTGAGGAAAGGATGACTAGTCTATATGATCTGGCTAAATGAGGTTGAAAAGCTCAAGAAGGTACATTACCTTCTTGAATCAATGACTTCAAAGATCTATTTTCAAAAGAGTTGACTCAACTAGCCTCAAATTGAGAAGTTGACCATGAAATAGAACTGACTCTTGGAGATGCATCAATATCCAAATGACTGTATGAGATATTTGTATATAAATCCTATGTACCTAATTTGTAAAAATATACTTGATGATGAGCAAGTAGTTATGCCTACCCAACCGCTTTTGGAGATGTAACCCAAGAGAATCCTTAAGACAAGGGAAAAGCCTCTAAGCAATTGAATCCTAATAGAAAACCTTGTATAATGGAAGGATTATCTTGAAGAAGATGACCCTTGGGTGGGATATGATAAAATCTTTAAAAGAATGCTCCCAATTTCTCTCGAGATGAGAACATATCAATTTCGAGGGGGGGGGGGGGGGGGGGGTGTTGTAATGTCCCCATTAGATAGCTCAGATTGATAAATAGTTTGAGCTTCAAAACAAGTTAACTAATGTGTAAGAAATTTTTAACAAGCTATTTTGTCAATGAAATGTGAATTCTCGACACATTTGCATATTTACACATTGTCAAACATGAGTATAATTGATAAATTTTAACCCACAATGTTAAAAGCAAAAAAACCTATGCATTTTAAAATAGACCATTTAATGTTGAAATTGGAAAATTTTAATTACATACTTGCCTTCATCTCGAAAATTGCCACTTTACAATTTTACAATATACAAATTTGACACACCGAGAGTGCAGTAGGCCTTAAACATACAAAATAAGAAGGAAAAGTGATTTTGAAATAATAAAATAATGGAAAAGGGGAAAATAAATTTGAGTGAAAAAATAAAGTTAAAATTTTCTTTTGGGGTGAAAATAGAAAGGCTAAAAATAAATATGCATTTTTGGGAGAAGGCATGCTCAATAAGGCTAATGCAAAAATAGAGTGATAAAAAAGAGGGTGTAATTATGAAAATAGGGTCTGATAATTTGAGAGTGCTATTGCATCTTTGCTATGTCCCAATAAATAACAAGCATTAGTTTAAAGGCTACTAGGTGCTCTACACCTTCATTCTCTTAGTATTTTGTGCATGTATTTTCATGGTGCTTCACAATAGGGTGCAAAGCACTGATGTCAATAAAACAGTTAGGACACTTTACATCCTCATGCACATTTCATGTACTTGTATCCCATTGCTTCTACAAGAAATATGAGAGAGAGAGAGAGAGAGAGAGAGAGAGAGAGAGGGAGAGAGAGAGAGAGAGAGAGAGATCCACATATTTACATGGTATCAGAGTTCAGCTGAGCATGGCTTAGCATGTCCTCATCCTCAGTCAAAGCTTGTGGTAGCCATAGCCAATCTGCACCCTGCCTCCTTTGAGCCCTTGGATCTCTTCATAGAGGCCATTTCATATCATGTTGTCTTTTGATCAATCGTTCCTCACATAGGATGCTTCATCCTGGCATGAGCAGCCTCAATATTGGCCCTTCTACAGCGCCCAACATTGTCAAAATTGGACGTTGATGTCTATTTTGCGCTACAATCTGGTCGTACTGCTACCGCCATCACTACCGTCCACGATCCGCGTGTCGGTTATGGGGCTTTGGAAGCTCTATATGTAAGCCTTCTTCAACTCAGAGATCACTTGAAATGATGGATTTTGTGAGCTACTACATTGAAAAAAAATCACACCCCTGTCTGAAACCCTATTTTGGACTCCATAGCCACTCAAGCAACAACAAGCATCAAGAATCATCATCTTCAAACCATAATATCTCTTGATACTAATTCAATGCTTCTTAGCACTTTAGCTCACTACTAATTTATCTCAGATTTGAAGCTAATACTCAATGACCAAAATGAATTTTTTCATATGGACACATGCTATCAAGGGTGACACAACTATTCTTGTTACTCACTTGCACTACGTAGAGGATGCTACTCTACCCTACAGGAAGACATGGAGGTGCCTATATCCAAATGCCATCAGTGTATCCATTTGAAGACCTTGAAGACATGAATGTGCAAAAGTTTGAAGACATTTTTGCTACCTCAAAGATTATATCTTTGCTTGAGGGGAACCATAAAGAAAAGAACCAGATGACTAATGCAAGCAAAGTCCATGAAAATGATGACCTTGAAGGAAATATCAAAGAGAAAAAGAATAAGAATAAGAAGTAAAAAAATCATGAAGACTCTGAAGCAGCAAGCAAAGTGAAGAGAGAGTACATGATAAAAAAGAGCAAGCTGGACTAGTCTGACAAGAAGACCTACAATGAATTGAAGATCTATGTCAAAAGTAATGATGAAAACTGCAATGGCCTGCCGGTCCTTGATCCAAATTTTTATTGGCTTTTTTAGCCTTGTAATTTCTAGCCCTAATGTCTTTATCATAAGCTTGTAAACTCCTCATGTAGCCTTTTACTACAGCCTCTGTAAGGCCCCTACTACAGCCTCTCGATGTCCATCATGTTTTATGGTACCCACACTTAATCTTTTCTACAACAGCCTTTGGTGTTTTGCCATGTTTATGGTGTGCCTATACTTTGCAGCTGTTGCTTTCACTAAAGCCTCTACACACTTTGTACTTTTTGGTTGTGATTGAGAAGGGGGGTTGAGATATTTCCAATCACACCTAATGTAGCCTCTTTGTATGAGGCAGTTTGGACTGAAGACATGCAGGCTCTACAGGAATCCCATATGCACAGAGAGGGAAAATTAACCCATCCAACAACTATAAAGCATTGTACTTGACTACCACTTTTCATATAGAATGCATACATTGTCATGATGCTTTGTACTTTCAATTAAGTGTCTTGTTTTTGTCAGTTCTACACAAGATTGTGTTTATGAGTCCAAGCTACCATCTTGGAACCTAATTCACTTGTGTAACAGTTGTGGTCTTTAGTCCTTAGTCAATGTCATCACAAGTTTAGTCTATGCCTACAAGCCATTGTAGCCATGCTCTAAATCCGAATCTTTTACATGGTTTTAGAGCTCAGCTGAGCATGGTTTAGCATGTCCCAAGTCTCCTCTTTGCTCCTTCAGCTCCACTTCATCCCTGGACAGCTCAAGATCAGTGTATGACTTCAATTTTCAACCTCATCCTCAGTCAAAGCTTGTGGCAGCCATAGCTAGTCTACACCCTGCCTCCTTTGAGCCCTTGGATCTCTTCATAGAGGCCATTTGAGCTCACGATGTCTTTTGAAGAATCGTTCCTCACATCAGGGCGCTTCATCTTTGCATAAGAAGCTGTGATATTGGCCCTTCTATAGCCCATCGTTGTCAAAATTGGAGGTCGTTTTGCTGTTTTGTGCCACAGTCTGGTCGTACTGCTGCCGCCGTCACTACAGTCCACGATCCATGTGCTAGTTATGGGGCTTTGGAAGATCTATATGTAAGCCTTCTTCAACTCAAAGATCACTTGAAATGATGGCTTCTGTGAGCTACTACATTAAAAAAAATCACACCCCTGTCTGAAACCCTATTTTGGACTCCATAACCACTCAAGCAACAACAAGCATCAAGAATCATCATCTTCAAACCATAATATCTCTTGATACTAATTCAGTGCTTTTTAGCACTTTAGCTCACTACTAATTTATCACAGATTTGAAGCTAATACTCAATGACCAAAATGAATTTTTTCATATGGACACATGCTATCAAGGGTGACACAACTATTCTTGTTACTCACTTGTACTATGTAGAGGATGCTACTCTACCTACAGGAAGACATGGAGGTGCCTATATCCAAATGCCATTAGTGTATCCATTTCAAGACTTTGAAGACATGAATGTGCAAAATTTTGAAGACATTTCTATTGCCTCAAAGATTGTACTTTTGCTTGAGGGGGACCATAAAGAAAAGAACCAGATGACTAATGCAAGCAAAGTCCATGAAAATGATGACCATGAAGGAAAGTTAAAAGAGAAAAAGAATAAGAAGAAGAATTAGAAAAATCATGAAGACTCTGAAGAGGCAAGCAAATGAAGAGCAAGTACATGATCAAAAAGAGCAAGTTGGACTACTCCGACAAGAAGACCTACAATGAATTGAAGGCCTATGTCAAAAGTAATGCTGAAAACTGAAAGGGCCTATTAGTCCTTGATCCAAATTTTTATTGACTTTTTTAGTCTTGTAATGTCTAGTCCTAATGCCTTTATCATAAGCTTGTAAACTCCTCATGTAGCCTTATACTACAGCCTCTGTAAGGCCCTTGCTACAGCCTCTAGATGTCCATCATGTTTTGTGGTACCCACACGTAGCCTTTTCTGCTATAGCCTTTGGTGTTTTGCCATGTTTATGGTGTGCCCACACTTTGCAATCACAACTAATGTAGCCTCTTTGTATGAGGCAGTTTGGACTAAAGACATGCAAGATGCAGGAATCCCATATGCACAGAGAGGGAAAACTGTACCCATCCAACAATTATAAAAGCATTGTACTTGACTACCACTTTTCATATAGAATGAATACAATGTCATGATACTTTGTACTTTCAGTTAAGTGTCTTGTCTTTTTCAGTTCTACACAAGATTGTGTTTATGAGTCCAAGCTACCATCTTGGAACCTAATTCACTTGTGTAACAATTGTGGTCTTCGTCATTGGTCAATCTCATCATGAGTTTAGTATATGTCTACAAGCCGCTATAGCCATGCTCTAGATCTGCATCTTTTACAATTCTTCCTAGTTTCTTACAATCCATCCTGTCCGAAAGGTTTTTGCCCTAAAAACCAAACTTATAAAGACTGGAAAAGGATGGATAGAACAGAGTACTACTCTGTTTTTTACAGCTTTACAAATGGGAAAATGAATGAAAGATGATAGACATATGGACTGAAATGGAAGAACAAAAGAAGGGCTCAACTATATGCAAGATTAGGAATGCTTCAAAAGTATATGGAGACATAAAATCTTCAACTGATGAGCTTAAAATGAAGTAGACAGCTTGTTGTGTAAACATACCCTGTTGGATGAAATCTACCATAACTTCTAGTAGAAGTATCCAAATGAGGCGTGCCACATGTCAAAACGTAGCTCTTGAAGAGTTGTTTGACCCTATGAAAGTGGCTTAATTCTAAAAATTAGGCACAATAAAAATTGTTCTAAAAAATTTTGTTGTCATGTCTGTGTCTGCACATAACTAGCTCCATAGTCAGTAGGCTTCAGCCACCAATGTGTCCCTTAGGAAAGGAAACTCATCTAATATAAAATCAGGCCACATGCACAAATAACACAAACATCTAGCAGTCTTGCATATAATGCACACATTTGCACATAGAGCATTCACAACTACATAAGGGTACTCATTTCACTTGTATTGTGTTGATACCTTTTCTTAATCAAAATCAAAATAAAAACCCAAAACACAAACAAAACAAATTTTTTTTCTCTAAACGTAAAACAAGAAAACAAACAATAAGAACAAGAGACTAAAATAGGGACACTGAGTTAATTTATAGCCAATATAATTCATAAAGTTGAAAGAATAACTCTACGTGCCTTTTTTTCCTTATCTTGGGTTTAGCTCCTTTATTCCCACTATCATCCATATGACCACCTACATAATTTTAAATAATAAAAAGTAAGAAAATTTCTAAATAAGAATTCAAAGTAATTTTAATAACCATAATAATACCTGAATTTGATTATATTCGTCAAGCCATTTGTCATTGCTTGGAACCACTACAACTTCAAGTTGCATAGGTTTTAGGATCTATTTTGTATTATACTTCAATGTTGAGATGAGTCTCAACTTTAGCAATGAGTTCATTAATGGCAAAAATGTGAGTGTTCTCCTTATGTCTCTTTGGGCCATAGGAAATAGTCTTTAGGTCATGAACTTCATGAGTGTGCATGAATAATCTCTAAAGTTGGGTCTACTATTGCTTAGGGTAGAGCAAAGGTATAATAGGACTCATGATTTTTTTGGAGACTATTCAAAGTCATTTTGATCTTTGAATTCCTTCATGTGGTTATAAGTTGAAATGAGGGCTAAAATGAAGTGGCTAGGAAGGGAGAGATGGTGTAAATAGACTTTATGAGAGGTGGGGTATTATTAGCTCATAGCCTATTAAAGCCCATTGCATCTTAAAATAAGTGGCTAGGAAGAGAGAGATGGTGTAAATAGACTTTATGAGAGGTGGGGTATTATTAGCTCATTGCATATTAAAGCCTACATCAAACAAGAGAAAGGGTTTATATGAGGTTTATACAAAATTTGGAAGAGTGAGGGAAGAAGGAGTAGGACATGCTTTTCCTTGTTTTTACTCCCTTACTTTTGGAAAGTGCTCTTTTTTGGGTTTGTGCATACCATGCTTTCCTCAAAAGCTAATCCATAATAAGACCCTCTTTTCTTATCACTCTTTTTTTGCATTAGCCTTGTTGAGCGTGCCCTCTTCCAAAAAAGCATGTTTGTTTTTAGCCATTGTCTAGCCCAAAAGAAAAATTCAAATTTCTTTTTCCATTTTAATTGATTTTCCCTTCTCTCATTATTATTATTCCAAAAGTGTTTTCACTCCTTATTTCTTAAATTTAAGGCCTAATATACTCATGATGGTAGATTAACATGTCATAAAATTATAGAACAATCCAAATTTTCAAGAGAAATGTGACTATGTAATTGAAATTTTCTAGTTTTATAGAGTGACCTAACTTTTCAAGGGGAATGTGACTACATAATTGATTTCTTTAATTTTAATATAAAATAGCATATTTTAAAATGTGTAGATTTTTTCATATTTTCACATTGAGGGTTAAAATTTATCAATTATGTTTGTGTTTAACAATGTGTAGATGTGTCAAGAGTCCACATTTCATTGATTAAATGACTTGTTCAACATTTCTCACACATCAATTAACTTGTTTTGAAATTCACATTGTTTAATTTATTTGAGTTGTGTCATGGTTACATTACAAAAATGCCATATAATATCACACTTTCGCCTAATCTAATAGTAAAAGCACTTGGAATCAAGAAAAAAGGAGAAAAATAAGATAGAATTAGAAAGGCCACAATCATTGCAAGCAAGTCAATTGAGTCATACATTATCCAAGATCATTTGCGAATTAGTGTCATTTTAGATGAAAATCTAGGCGTCAATTCTCAAGTCTTTCATACCATGCTCACATATATCAAGCCAAGCTCTTATACCAATAGAATCTCAAGGGAATTGATGGAAGATCCAATGAGTGGTGGGATAGTGAGGTAAAATCTAAATGTCTTGTGGGTCAAGCTTATGTGTGACACCATACTAAGAGCACAAAGACTCCTTAACAAATGCCATGATGAAACATTGAAATCTACAAAGGCCAAAGCAACCACAATCAAGTGTGGAAGCGCTCTCACTAGAGCCATCAATGAAGTTTGCATTAGGTTGAATGCCCCACATTGATTAGGAGGTAAAGCCCATAGAACAACCTTTAGAGGGATCCAACTCCAATTTTTCTTTGGAAGGAGAGGAAGTTGAACCTAGAGAAGGAGCGAAAAGTGAACTTGGAGAAAAAAAGGAGAATATAGGAAGATAATTAGTTGAGAAGAGACGATCCATATTGCTGAGGTTAGAATAAATGATCAAGTGAGAAAGAAGAAGAGTTACAACCTCTAAGAGTGAAATAGAAGCAGCCAAATTTCATGCTACACTAAAACAATCTAGAAAAGAATTCGTAGCCAAAGAACATGTGTGTGCTGAAATAGGAAGATATCCTCATGGTCATGAGGATGTCCTTTGAAGAGGACATGAGAAAGTAGAAAAAATTCATAGCACAATAGGTAGAGATAGAGTTCATTAGGGTAAACATGGAGATATTTCTAGTAAATCGAAGGAGAAAGTAGTGGAGAAAGCACCCCTATAAGTTAGTCACAATAACCTTCAAAGGTTGTTAGTAATGGTGTAGGAGATTAAAAAATGAGAAGACTAAGATAAAGAAGAGAAAGACAATAGAAGAAATGATTTCACTTCTCAAACAGAGTGGTCTATTGAGTTGATCAATGTTTACCAACAATGACTTGACAAGATACCCCCATCCCAAGGAGTGTGGTCACACTTGAGAACCTATGTGAGGAGCTTAAGCAAGGAAAGGTTATAGCTATTAAGGAGCAACAAGAGATTTAGCTTCAACCAGATGATGAAAATATAGTTCACCAAGAGTATGTGCAAAATTCCACCTAGAAACTCCATGTTCCACAACATCAACTAAAGGGTATGACCAAGGATACATAAGAAATAACAATAAGGATAAAGAAAATGGAGTTATAAACAAGGTATGAAGAATCCATAAATGTAGCGATAGAATTTATAGTCCAGATGGAACAAAAGAAAGCCAAAAGCACCACTTCAACAAAATATCTACAAGAAAATTATCAAGCATGTGAACAATTGAAGGCAACATTAATAGGCTTGCAAAATACCATAAATATAGTCTTGGAGAGAGAAATTAAAAGTGTCAAAGAGGAGACACTAAAGGAGCATGAAGCAAGGGAGGATTTTGTCAGGAAGATGTCCATGAATTTAGCAAGTGTACTACAAAGAGAACCACTATAAGGAGTAGTTGTAATTTGTGAATACATAAACTCCATGCAATAGGAGCTCTATAAGCTGAGCCCTTTCAAAACTATTACTCCAAAATATTTGTACAAGTACATTGAATTGGATGAAGGTGATATATGACAAGTTATTTGAGTACAAGATTGGTCCCACTTGCAATAGGATTATGTGACCACCTCAAAGGTTTGTTACTGCTATGAATAAGTCAAATTCATGGGAATGGGAGTTTATCTTACTTGTCATAAGTATAAATGTTGAGCACATTAGATTGTAATGGATCAACATGTTGAGGAAGTGGGTAGAAGGAGAGATTAAGTGGCCACTATGAAAGTAATAGAAGCAGTTTTCCATGAGGTTGAATTGCAAAGGAACTTCTAAGTAAATTGAAAAGATGGACTCAAACTACTAGTTGAGAAAAATATCAAGAATCGGTACATTAACTAAGAGCATGTTATCATAAAACTTGGGGTACAACAAGTTACACCATAGTGGTGAACAATTGAAACCCATAGGATGCCTCGACATTGTCTTTTGATAATACCAACCAAAGTAATATAAGTATGGCCATTAATCCAAACATTAAGATTAAGGTGTTACTCAAGAGAAAAAGTACATGGGTATTTACAATTGTAGGACCATTTAGCCTTTTTTGAGAGTACTTCTAGTTCTAAGAATGGCATATTATAGAATTTTAAAGCCTCTATGATAATGTTACCAATAATAGATGCAAGCCCAACATCACCAGGGTCTGGGATTATTTGACAGTATTTTTTAATATTAGCTAAACAATAGCTAAATATGAATTGCGGTAGGTTGATAAAGACTTCTTGTGCAAAACGGACAAGCCAAAAAGATTGTACCTACAATCTTGAGATAAGATAATTGAGCCATAAGCACATTGAGAACTTGAAAGAGCAGAGTCTCCATTCAATGTCCCATTGTTGAAATCCTAATGAGACTAATAGACACAATTACATTTAAGGAGTGGAGTGCTTCAAAGTCCTATTCCACCTTGGATTGGCTCTTATTCCTTTTTGTGCCAAGACTCGGTTTCAATTGGTTATCTTATTAGGGTCAAGGTGGGCTAGAACCCTTGCCATGTCATGCCATGATTTGAGGGAGGCAATTCATTGGGTTGATAATTGTGTAGTTTCTCCCTTTATCTTTGCCTTCATCTTGGGACTTAAAGACTTGGGTTTGATAGTTAAATTGACTTGCATTTGTGGATAGTTAGTATACTACATTAGGGGATTGATTGATGCTTTTTCCACATTTCCAAGTCAAGTACTTGGGCTAAACTCATTGAGCTTTGCACTGAATCCTTCTTGTTTTCCTTGCACTTGGGAAAACTAGTTTGTGCATCTTGTCTTTATGCATGGAAATAATAATCTTGGTGCATGGTGGCTCTCTTGGTCCAAAGATTTGAAACATCTTGCCCCTTCACACAAAAGGTATGGTCTTGGTGCATAAGACCTCTCTTTTGGATCTACTTATCTATATCCTTTACGAGTCTCTTTGCCTTAGAAAAGCTATTTGGGATATCTTGCCTCGTTCCACATAAGGTGCGGTCCAATTTCTTAGTACCTTTCCTTTGGAGTTAAAGTTTTCTAATGTTGGGGTAAAGGCCAATGATCAATAGTCAACTGGGTGCCCCTTGTATATGTACACATTGTATAGTCATATATAAGTGAAGATAACAAAGAATAAGGGTACCATTCACTTTGTACCCACACAACTCTCTTGTGTTCTTCTCTCTCTCCACCCTCTCGCACTCCATAGCTTCTATCTTGCATCCCACCATTGCTTCCCTCTCAACTAGTATTAGAGCAACATTTGATATTTGTGGGAGCTTGTTCTTAGAGTGAGGAATGTGAAGAGTGAAGCTTTGTCACAAGGTCCCAAAGGTCAAGGATTTTAGCTTCTTCTTCAACATTGATGCTTGCTACTTGCACATTGATAAAGATACTATTCCCATAGTTGGGATTTAGATATTAGTCAATTGAGCCAATGAGGCTTGATTTGGAGCTACAATAGCCCATTTTGGCATTGATGCAAAGCACCTTGGCTTGGATGCTTGAAAAGAGGTTTTGGATGCTGAAAGAGATTGAACAACATTGAAGATTTTTAAGAGAAAAGAAATCAACATTCTCATCCATTTTCTTCCTCTCAAATGTATGTACAATAGAGGAGAAAGTAAAAATACATTTTAAGCATTCAGCTTGGAGCCATTATATCCTTTTTGAGTGGATGCAAAGTATGTTAAAGAAGTCATGGACATCTATGGTAGCTTAACAACATTTTTATATTTTGGCCATAACCCCAGAGGCAGGGGGGGGGGGGGGGGGAATTCACCTTATAGAACATGTAAGCTACCACGTGAGTTCAAAATAAAGAATACTATATTTAGTAAAATTTATAGGATTATATTTACAAAAGGGGGTTTTTAATTACAAAGTGAAAAAATTTTGTAAGTTTAGTAAAGTAAAAGGGATCGTTTTAAGGCCTTATAGCATGCAAAGAAAGAGTATTTCTTAATATCCTTTGAACACATGTTATATAGATGATTTCTTATAGGTGGACTCCCCAAGGTCATAACTTTTGCATATGACAATGAGAGCTATAGAATTGAAAATCATACATTTGATTTTGTGTAGTTTCAAGTTCTTATTTTACACAAAATAAAACAATTCAAGTTTGCATAGCACTTTTGGACAACAACTCACACTCAAAGGCTCCATGAGTATTCTAGCTCGAGATTGCACAAAGATTTCCATGGATTTGTTGACTTGAATTTTTTATCATATTGGTTCATGCTCACTTTGTAGAGATTATATAGGCTAAAATCAATTTGTGAAGGCAGTTTGTATGTATTTGGTCTTGAGTGGCTATTTTGTGCTTCAAAAGATAGCCAAAACACTTGAGAAAGCTTGCAAAAAATTCATATGCCTTTGGGAGTATCGAAATATCATTTTTGCATTGTTTTTATGCTATTTTGATATTTGGATAACCGTTTCTTAGCTTTGTGGGGGGGCACTCTATTTTTGTAGTGTGTTACTCTATTTTGAGCTTGCAATTGGGTATTCCTTGTTGTTTTTGGTGTCCAAATATACTTTCTTCATTATGACTTCCTCAATCAAGTTAAAAGAATGCATTGCTCAATATTTAAAATCTTGATGGTACGAACTTTTCATTTTGGAAAGAGAAAATATACAATGTATTGGTCCAGAAGAAGTAGGTAAAGTCAATCAAATGTAGTGTGATTAAGCCTAAGGATGTGGATGAAAATGTATGGAAGAAATTATATAAGCTAGCATGCTCTACAATTATGTTGACACTCTCAAAGTCCATGTTTTTTAAATGTAAAAGACACAACAATTGCATATGGTGTATGGAAAAAGCTTGCTAACCTGTATGAAAAAGAAAGTGCAACCTCATAAGTTCATTGGCTCAAAAAACTCATTGATCTATGCATGGAGCCCTTGGATTCAATGTCTAATCACATGAATGAGTTCAACTCCAATTATAACCAATTAACATATCAAAGTTTTATCTTTAATGATTTATTGAAGAACACATTAGTGTTAGTAATCTTGCTTGAGAGTTGGGATACTTTCGAGAATGCCATTAGTAACTCTGCACTTGCATGTGGTCTCACGAGTGCTGATGTGGAGAGCAGTCTACTCATCATCACCAAGAAGGTGAATAGAAAAAATAATATAGGGTCAAAGAGCTCTAGCACATTTATGATGAGAGGAAGATTAAATGCATGGGGAACTCTTGTGAGAGAGAAAAATCAAGAAGAAGCAAGTCACATATTAAAAAGGATGTAAGGTACTTATGTAACAAGAAGGGACACATAAAAAAGAATTGCTACAAGTGGCAGAACAAGCAAAAAGAAAATAATAAAAATAAGGATGATGGCAAAGAGAAAGCAAGGCAAAGATTGTCTAGATTAATGAATGTGATAGTGATGCTAGTGATGTCTTGTTTGTATCCTCTTTTGGTGATTTATTATAAGTTGCCATGGATAATGGCATGTAAAAATGGCTTATGGATTTTGGAGCATCATTTCATGCTACTCCATATAGGGAGTGGTTCTCTACTTATGATGCTAGAAAAAGAGGATGTATCCATCTTAAAAACAACTTTACATATAGCATTGTTCCTTGGTAATATATATTTGTCATTTTTGAATGGTTCTTGTCTTATATTTTAAAATATATGGCATGTTTTAGACTTGTATTACAATGTTACAAAACATGTCACAGACAAGGATCACGTAGCCAAAAGGAAGTAGGGAAAGACTAAGGAAGACCAAGTCAAAAAGTGAATGAACAAGCTCATTTTACCTAAGCAGGAAAAGGGGATGAGAAGGCAAGCTCGTTGGAAAAACAGGGGTGACCATTGAATATTCTAGTAAGGTGCTCTCAAGGATGAAGGAAAGCATTGAAGATTCTAGCAAGGTGCTTAGAAAGAATGAGGGAAAGCACCAAATATTCTAGCAAGGCTCTCTCAAGGATAAAGGAAGTCCTCTCAAAGATGAAGGATGCTCTCTCAAGGATGAGGAAGAACCTCCAAGGGCTCTTGCAAGAAAAGTGCGGGATGTAATGCAATTCATTTTATAAGAGTGTCAGGCTCCCTCCTGTACAAGTTGCAAGGTCTAAATGGACATGGGTGAAGGGATAAGGCAACTAGAAGGGAATGGAGAAAGAGGACCTTGGCAAGATGCCCGGTCATGTAAAAAGGGGATGGGCGGCCAAGGGATTTATGGTTTTGTATATAAACTCAAAAAGTGAATGAAAAGCTCATTTCTTTTGTGTGTGGCAAAAGTGATCTCTTCTTTTCTCTTCTTCTCTCCTTCTTGCTTGCTTGTGTACTTGAGAGAGGGAGTGTGAGGGAGTGAGTGTGTGAGAGTGAGGGATCGTAGAGAAGAAGCTCTCCATCATCTCCTCTCTTCTTCTTCTTTTCTTTTCTTTTCTTTTCTTTTCTTTTCTTCTCTTCTCTTCTCTTCTCTTCTCTTCTCTTCTCTTCTCTTCTCTTCTCTTCTCTTGCGTGCTGCTATGGAGGAGGATGGAGCTCGAAGGAGGAGGCTTGAGGTTGCTTGAGCTTGCATCTCAAATTGTGGAGTTACCAACTTGCTTGAGGGAGGAGGCTATTCATTTGGGCATCAAGGTAAGCTCACTACACCCCCGTAGGATTGAAGGTGCATCGGCTAGGTGAGAGATAGCCATTTGTGCTTGCTTGAAATGCTTGAGTAATAAATGGTCCATGGGTCTTGGTGGTGGTTGAGCGTGAGCTGCCACTATATTTTGGTTTTGTGCTATCGGGATCAACGGATTCAAGCTTGAGCACTTAAGTACCTCAAATCGAGCATCGAAGTAGGGTTATATCTCTAAACTGGTGTTTGAGATAGGTAGGATATTTGGGCTTTTTAATCTTCAAAACAAGTAATTATTTTGGGTTTTTGATGAGTAGACAAGTAGAAGAATTCATTTTAGTAATTGTGTTTTGATTCTTGTTGCATTTAAAGTAGGATACGAGCAAGAAATTGAAGCAAAACAACCTAGGGTTTTTGATGTAAAACAAGCCAAAACATGGTAAAATTGGGAAAAAAATGGTCTTGCAACCCATTGACAAGGTGTGAGCACCAATGGGACAGCACTTGGACATTAGGACAAGGGCTTAAGTCCCAAGGAAGGGGGGGTAGAAGGCTCATTTTCAGTTTCTATAGTATATATATATATATATATATATATATATAGAGAGAGAGAGAGAGAGAGAGAGAGAGAGAGTTGGAGCTTAGGGTGAATTGATCGACTACCACAAGAGTTTTTCATTCGTATTAGGTATATAGAATCCTCATTGTGTATGCATTCTTACGTTCTGGAGCTCCTTGCTCTTGTGGGCATGGCCAAAATCATGGCCACGATTCAAATTTTTGTTGTCGTTGTTTGCATTGTTGGAGCGTTTGGGATCAAAAGTGTACCACGGGGGTAAGAGACAACAGGGTGAAGGGAGATTCATAGAGAGGAGTAGACAAAAGAGAAGGGGCTCAAAGAAATAGAAGATGTAGAACAACACTTAGAGAGGTGAAGCTTGCCAATTTATTTTTGCATTATGAGAAAATAAATATCTTGTAGACAAAAATGTGCATAAAACAATACCTTGATATGTTTAAAGAGTGTGCATAAAACATTATCTTTAAAATGTGCATAAAACAATACCTTGACTGCCAATCTAATGCTTCCATTGGCTCCGAAAGGGAGGTAAAATACCAACACAACTAGCTAGAATACTCCAACATCACTCCTTCTTCTTCTCCTAGTTTGGAGTGTTGTTCACTGCCTGAAAACTGCGATTGCGCGTTGCGCGAATTTGTCAATCCTTCTTTTTACAAAAAATCCTCCTAAAATGGCTGAAAGCTACATGCTTTCTTTTACATGTCATCCTATTCTAGAAGTTGTCTACAGTTTTTGGATTTTTACAAGAGATAATATCTAAAATATCAAAAATTGGCTAAACTTGTCCAAAAATCTAGTATTTTTGAACCATCTACACTATGGACACTGAAATTAATGACTAATATGGCATTGGCTCTCTTGATCAATAAAGAAAGCCCAATGACTATGCATTCTAGAGTTTTTCACACTCTGTGCATGTAGTGGCATGACATCTACCCCCTCTTAACCTGCACATCCTCCGGCATGTGCCAAAGTCTTAGGGATCTGTAGTGTCAGAAGAAGTATCCTCTGCCATGTCAATGTCTTTATCTTCTACCTCTTCTTCTTCCATATTCTCATGTTCATGCTCAGTATCCAACTCCTTCAACTCATATGTTGAAGACTCCCTATGTTTAAAGAGCTTGATATGTTTTCCAATCACTAGAATCCTCATAGTTGTCCCATCCATCTCATTTGATGCATAGGTAGCATTATCAAAAATAAACCTTACCACATCTGGACCAAACCATTGCTTTGCCATCTTTCAATTGGCACGATGTTGATTTTCCAAGCTATTGTCATAAACCAGCACCCAGTCCCCTTCTTGTATAGCTCGTGGTCGAAGTTTGTGCCGCTTGTCAAAACTCTTCTTGTTTTTTATCCTTGTAGTCTTTAGCTTTTTCATGGGTGTCTCAATGTCTTCAGGTCTTCTTTCTAACTATCTAATGCGTAAGACTAGCAACTCTTCTCTATTCAAACCCTCTTCCCATGGTAGAACACTCCAAGAAGTAAAAGTTTCCTAAATAGGCATGATTGATTGTTGTCCATACATTAATTCAGTAGACATATACCCTTAACTGCTCTATGAGTGGTCCTATCAGCCCATAAAGCAAAGGGTAACATTCTTGGCCACTCTTTCATCGTGCCCTTGCATGACTTTGCTAATGCCTTAATGATGGACTGATGACCTCTTTCACTTTTGCCATTTACTTCAGGATTGTAGGCTGAAGTTAAAGCCAGCGTGATACCTAATTGTGAAAGAAGTCACGAGCCTTATCTGCATCCAATTCTCCTCTACCTGCAACCACTTTACCAACACAACCATACTTGCAAAAGATTTCTTCCAATAAGAACTTGCAAATTGCTTGAGTAGTCTTTGTACTAAGAGCTCGACCTTCCACTTGATTTTTCAAGTCTTATTGTGCCAGCACAAGTTATCTCATATTCCATAAACTTGTAGGCATGCTAACTGAATCAACTACCCATTTGTAATGCATAGACAATGGATAGGTCAGTTGCAATACATCTCTATGCTTTACCATGGAATACATTTAACAAACACTGCATGATTCGACATAATGCTCCACATCTTTATACATGTTTTTTCATCAATACTTATTTTTTATCTTGGCAAATGTACCCCAAACTCCTCTATGTCTAGCCCATAAGCTTTCATGAAACTCCTGCATCACCTGTTGTTGAGAAGCCCTATCCCCCAATACATGTACTGGAGCTCCTCTCTTTTTCTTTGTATGCTTCCATAAATATCCGTCTTTCAAGAAAACCCATAATATTTTCTTTTAATCCTTTTGAATTTAGCTTCAAACCACTCAGCCTTCTTTGTCTCATAAGGCTGAGATATTGGCCTATTTTAAGCCAATCATCCTCATACAGCTCTTCCAAAAATGTTATTCTCACTGAAGCATAACACTGATGATGCTTTCTCTCTAGTGCCCATCTCTTCTCCATGGTTGTAAGCTCTTTTCTTACTGCTAAAATCCATGTTACATTGCTGAAATCCCTATTACAATAGTTGTATCTATAGTAATAGTAGTTGCATACTCATTCCCTGCTGTCATAAAGTCGTTTTTAACACCTATCATATCATCCTCTTCATCTTACATTAGCTCCTCTTCATATTCAAACCTCACTCGTGAAAGCATGTCAGCCATAGGTTTTATCTACCTGCAATATGCTAAAAATCAGGATTAAGTAACTTTATTTATGCAATCCACCATAACATGGCAATATCGGGAGTTGATCAGTTTACTATCATGCCCAATTGAGGTAGAAAATAGGTTTTATCTACCTGCAATATGTTGAAAATCAGGATTAAGTGACTTTATTTATGCAATCCACCATAACATGGCAATATCGGGAGTTGATCAATTTACTATCATGCCCAATAGAGGTAGACAATCAATCTCTACCACTACATGAGCTCCCATAAAATACTCCCTATCACACTTAAGAGTTGTCAGTACACCCCAAAGCTCTCTTTTTACTTGAGAATACCGATGTTGCCGTTCATTGAGTACCTTTGCCCCAAACCGAATGGCATACCTATTCCCATCAGCATCATCCCAACCCACTACCCAACCAATGCCAATTGGGCTTGTATCCACGGTGAGAATAATAGGTTGCCTATTCTCATAATTTTCTCTCTTTAGTGTTGGGGCTGAAATCAATAAGCTCTTTAACTTCTGAAATGCCTTTGTATGTTGTTTACCCCACCAAAACCTTTGCCCTTTTCTCAAGAGCTGATATAAATTTCAACCACATGAGCAAAATGTGGAATCCATATCAAGTAAAAGACACATGCACCCAAAAATATTCTCACCTCGGATACATTCAAACATGTCTTCCGCATCCTGCTTATGGCATCAATTTTTACCTAGTGAGGGATTTCTCCCATATGGTCCACACGTGTGCCTAACAACTAATAATTTCTCCACTCCAAAAATTGACTTTTCTCCTGAAAGAGTCAAATGCACTTCTTCAAGACGGCTCAAAATCCTGTCATAATCAACAATAATATGATGAGCCACAAATCTTCTACATCCCTGCTCATTCAGCTCTTCATTCTTCTCATGGATATCACACCCTTTTATCAATATGCCATAGCTACATGTGCCTTGGCTACAATTTCTATCCCCTTGTGAGCACTAGCAGATGTGGTGCTTGTACCCCATCTTAATTCCATCCGCTCTCTCTTTACCAACATATGCACTGCTTCAGTTACATTATCCCAATCTAATTTCAGCCCTGTTTCAGAAGAGGTTCCTTCTAAATGATCAGTTAGCTTTTCTTGCAAGACAAGATATGTAGCCTTTAGAAACAAATCAATTTTCTGACTCTCCAATGATTGCTACTCATTAGCATCTAACTGCGCATACTAACTTTCAAATTCACATAGCAAAGCTATAGCAACCAACCCTTTATTGGGCTTTTCAATCCAATTTGTAAATGTATTTTTTGTTACCAATCATGCATCTTCTAAGAAAAACTCTTCTCTCAAAGCTTTCTTAAAAGCTGCCCAATCAATGTCTCTTCTATGTAACTTATCAATCTGATCGTGCAAAGCATGCATGGCCAAACAGGAGAAATATCAACTTCGTGTATACTACGGTACCCCATGAAACAACATCTTTTCTTCATACAACCGGATGAAGGCCAAATCATTTTGACCTTTAAAATGTTTCAATTCTTGTCCCAGTGCCTGCAATGCATTCACAGTTAAGGAATCAATTCTTTCTGCTTCCTACCGAGTTTGCATTTAGCACAATATTAGTGAGTTTGGGAATCTCCCAATTCCCATTTTTTGCATACTTAAAAGGTGGCACACAGATAACATGCCATAACTTTCTCAAAACCATATGATGTGACCTATTATTGGAAAGAGCTTGAAAAATGGAATCTATTGAGCTATAGAGCGCTCAATTTGGAGTTATAGTATTCAAGTTATGACAAATTCAAAGATTTGACCACGTGTCCCAAACTTATGGGAAATTCCCATATTCCCCAATATGGTGTTATCTACTGTTGTGACAACAATTGCCGTTGTTGTTGTTACTGCAACAAAGCAATTATCTGTTGTAAAGCATCACCACCACTTGAACCATTAGAATCCCCCCATCTTTACACACCTTTGTTGCCATCTTTTATGTCAAGTTTACCCCACTATTGGAGCATTTGGGGTCGAAAGTCTACACAGGGGTAAGAGATAGTAGGGTGAAGGGAGATTCAGGGAGAGGAGCAGATGGAAGAGAAGGGGCTCAAAGAAATAGAAGATGTAGAAGAATACTCACAGAGGTGAAGCCTATTAATTTATTTCTACATTATAAGAAGATAAATCTCTTGTAGAAAAAAATATGCATAAAACAAAACTTCGTCTATGCTACTCAGACTGCCAATTTGATGCTTCCATTGACTCCAAAAGGGGGTAAAATACCAACACAACTAGCCAAAATACTCCCAGATCACTCCTCCTAGTTTGGAGTGTTGTTTACTACCTGAAAATTGCAATCGCACGTCGTCGATTTTTCCAATCCTTCTTTTTACATAAAATCCTCCCAAATTGGCTGAAAGCTACATGCTTTCTTTTACATGTCATCCTATTCTAGAAGTTGTCTACAGTTTTTGGATTTTTACAAGAGATAATATCTAAAATATCAAAATTTGGCTAAACTTGTCCAAAAATTTAGTATTTTTGAACCATCCACACTACGAATATTGACATTAATGACTAATATGGCATTGGTTCTCTTGATCGATAAGAAAGTTGAATGATGATGCATTCTAGATTTTTTCACACTGTGTGCGCATAGCGGCATGACAGCGTACCGACAGAATCAAACACGATCCACAGGGATCCAATTCCTAGAATCGGACACTTGGACGTCTAATTCCTGAAATTTGGGCATGTGGACTAAATTGACTTTTCTGATCGAATATTGTCCATTCAATCCTGAAAATTAGATTATCCATCGCCTATCCAATCGGACATTCACCCCATATGTGATTGGGACAATCAAGCTCATTAGAACTGGACTCAAACACTCGGCCATCAGCCACTCGAACATGAAAAAATTTAAACCTTGTCAAAATCAGATGCTTGGCACTCAGACATGCCAGAATCAGATACTCCGAAATCAAACAACCAAAATCAGACATCCAAATCTGAGAATCAGACACTGTAAAATTGAACACTGTCAAATCAGACCAGAATTCTGACAGGAGAGACTGACAAATCTAGTGCACCTTGGAAAAGGCAGAACACTTCCCGCAACTAGGGAAGGCTTAGAAATCCTTACAGATAAAATTGACCCTAAAAATCGTAGCCAAACAACTAGATACGACCATTGACAGTCATGTTAGCTCTTAGTCCCTATTAGAGCCGTGAGATGAACCCTAGAACCCCATTTGGCCCTAATCAGACTGAACAACATAGCCCAAACCCTAGAGACCAAAGAGAGCAACCAATGACTGAGTGTAAAGCCCTATTTGACCAAGAACTTAGAATGGAGTGCAAAAGTTGCACTTATTATCCTATGTTCGCACCCACATTGTTTTTGATACTTAAAGTGCGGTTAGAAAAACTGAAAGCCTGATTGCGCATAGTGCACAGAAAAGAGCAACACGCATGCACTGAGTGAACTAAAATTGAAGGTTGGCTGTCAATAAAAAGTAACACACTCAGACTTAATAAATAAAATGAACCCACCAATAGGAGGCGGCACTCAAACCTAGACAATAGGGAATCAAGCAACCCCAATCAGTAGAGCCAAGTGACAGACACAACACGAAAGGCTAGACGCTTCAAGGGAGCAACGCCATTGGCAGTGCAATGATGCCTGACTTTATCAATGTCATCAAAACTCTAGTGGAGCAGGAGGCCGCAAAAATGGAAAAACCTGGTTGTAAACCATGAAAATGAGGGGCTTGACCTAAGAGATTTCCTGGTCAAAATCTAGCGGATGGTGAATGCATATGATGTACAAACTAGGGTAGAACGCCATGGTAGACCATCATAAGACATCATAATAGACATTGAAGAGGATAGAAATCAAGCAGGACTAGATGTAGAAAGGGAGAGAGTGTTAGAGACAAACTTAATGGTGAGTGAGCTTCTCATCATGAAGCGACTAATGGACAATGCATTGGTAGAGCAAAGCATTGCAGCACTAGCAACATCATTTTTGGCAAGATTAGGAGTTATCCAAGGCCCTAAGAGCCAGTCTAGGATTCCCGTGGTTGCGAAACAACTAGACAGAGCAACGACTTGTATAGTTTTGTAGAGCAATTTGAGCAGGTCTACAAGGCTAATGGCCTCATGGATCTTGCCCAATGCTCGCAAGCTTTTGGCCTATGCTTAGGTGATAAAGGACAGATTTGATACACCAATTTAGACAATGCTGAATGTAATGACTTTAACACCCTCAAGAGTGTCTTCATCAAGAGGTTCTCTGAGATGGGACACTCTGACAACCTCATAGTTAGATTAATGAATGTCAAGCAGAAGGATAGGGAGGATATCTGAGACTATGTCTCCCATGTGTGGAGTCTTTTCAAGAGAAGGGCCAGCCCACAGAGAGGCCTAGCAAACAAGCGGTCTCCACTCTGTTCATAAGTGGAATCCTAATTGAAGAGCTTTACAAGGCCTTGGTGAGCAACTCAACCTTGCAAAGGGATATGTTAGCTAGGGTCTTCGAAGAAGCCATATGAGTGGATTACCTACTCAAAGAGAAGAGCTTAAGACCCACAACCCGAGACATCATTGATCCTAAAATCTCAAGAAGAACCCCAATCGTCACTAGTGACAGATCTAGCCAAGGCACCCAAGACAAAGGAAAGAATGTCGATCAGAGCTAGGAGTTGGTGGATGTGAAGCTAGAGTTGGCTAAGCTACAAGAGATGATAAGAAGGCATACACGATCACATGTCCAATGTGTGTATTGCAATGGAAACCACCTTCCAGCTGAGTTTTAGGACCTTAGGTCCTTGTGCCATCTATGGTAGGTTTGGTCATGATGCCATCCATTGCAGACTACCGTGGAGATTTCCATACGCATAGCCTTACAACCAGCCTTACCTAGGGAAAAGGCCTCTAAATTTCTTTGGGAGAGGAGTTCCATTAGCCCTCCCATCACCTACCCTAATGATGCAAACCCAGCCATCCCTAGGATAGAGATCAATCCCACAGGCATACACCAGCCGCCTGGACTTTATGTAACCCATATATCAACCGATGCTCCACAATCCATTATGTGGAGGACCCTAATGATGAGGAGCCCTATGTGAACCCTTATGTCTCATAAAAAAAAGAGGGCAATCCATTTCTCATGGACTATCAACCATAGTGCCGGTGATGGTGTTAGGAAGAGACAGAGGGAAAATGCTTAGGAGGGTTGACCTAAGAGCCAATTTCGGACTTGTGGTCACGCAGGACACATCTCTTTGTGCTACCCCGAGAGGGAGCAAGCTAATCAGGATAAGATGGATCTTAGATGCACTCAGTGTGGGATCACTTGCCTTTTTGCCAATTGCCCTAGGTGAAAACCATCCACTAGTTTAGCTATTGTGCCATCAATTCCATTGGGGATGTTTGGTATCAAGTCGTGAGATGGGGAGGCCACGCCCATTCTGTTGCATGTCATGACCCACATGCAGATGAAGCAAGCCGGTGCCAGGGCCTAGCAATTTGGATGTAACCTCAATTCAAAAGAAAAGTCATATAGGCAAAGAAAGAAGAGGAGCAAAGCAAAGGTCACATTGAAAACCGAGAGCACATCGACATTGCTTGTCAAAAAGAATGTCATAGATGTTGAGGTTGAAACATTTGCCCCAAAGATGGGTGAAAAAGGGAGTGCTAAGGTAGGGGAGTACCCCAACCCAAAGTGCCAACTCAAAGCCATAGAAAAGGTCAAGGAGTGGGTGAGAGAAGCACAAGAACATTGAAAGGATGTTAAGCCCATCCTAGAGGACAAGATCGATGATCTCTCTAATGTGAGCACACTAGTCTCTCCCAAACAACCAAGAGGTGCATCCGCACCTCAAGTTGATAACAACTAGCAATCTTCTCACTACACTGGTGACCACCCCTATAACTTTAAGCTTGGGAGACCTACTTAGGCAACAACCAACACTATGGTAGGAGATAAAGCAACAAGTGGAAGGATTGGGAGAGTGAGCTACCATCTACTTATAAGACCACGATGTAGTAATGCAAATATCAAGCCTGACACTGCACTCAGTGCCCAAATCATTGCATATTAATGCTTTTTGGAAAGGCACCAAAATGCACACGGTCTTACAAGTCCTAGCTCTGGGTGACACCATGAGGAAAGGGATTGTAGACATAGGGGTAGGGTTCAATGTTATGCTAGCTAACAAAATGAAAGTGAAGCCATCTAGAGTGCTGATAAATTGGCCATTGAAGAGCGTAGGAGTCCGATTCTCCATGGAATTTATAGTCATGAAAGGAGTGGACTACGATATCTTGTTAGGCCGAGCACCCTCGATGCACAATGTAGGAGTCATAGAAAACTGGGATAATGGTTTGATCTTGCTATGCAATCAAATGGAAGCAGTAAGAGTAGAGATGGACACTTGGAACACTACACTAGTCTCGACTATGGTCAAGGGCGATGCTCAGGTAAGGAAATATTACAGGCCATTGACTAAATATATCCCTTGCTTGGAGGATGAGTGAGATTGGATGCATGTGTTAGCCATAATCAATCTATCATTCTTGGAAAATGAGGAATACAAGCAAGTTGCTAAGGTAGTTGGTAAGCTCAAAGACACACCCTCAGTGCCAATTTGCATGATGGCTAGAAGCTTGCATGGGCGACTTGCCTCTGTCACATTTCACATCCCTAACAACAAACGAGACCTCCATGAGATCTTAGAGTACCTGACAGACTAATTAGCTAGTAACTTAGTAGCAAATCTTAAATCGCTCAAGGATCTCTTGGATGAATCCAAGTGGCAATGGACCAAGGTGCATGACTTAAACTTGATGTACAATTGGACCTTAACCACTGACGACAAGGAACCACACATGGGAAATGACAAGCAATCAGATGAGGACGCGTCCGAGGATGAGTACGAAGACTGTCGTTCCTTCAATGATGAGAGTGGAGAAGAGATTGACATGATAGAGTACAACACAAGGGGCATGATATTGAACAAATACAGGCAAACTCCAAACCACAAAAAAAGAGCCTCTTCACAATCGCAAAAGGAGTCATGCAAATGGGTTGTGATCGCACCTGGTTGGAGCACATAGGAGCTATTGATTACAAACGAGTGGGTCTTGCCCGACCAAGTGCCGCACTAATACTCAGAATGAAATCACCATATGAGCTACGACCCCTTGGAGAGACCTCCTCTTCTAGCAAAGATGGAGAGTTCCGAGTTAGAGGTAAGCTCAGACAGTGACCTTGAGATACCCTGACCCCACCTAAGACGAAGCGCACTAAAGGAGACCTACCAGTTCACCTAAGGCACCTATGGTTGAAGGAGGAAAAGAGGAAATAGCCTAGGGATTCGCAGGTTGAGGAGCAAAGGAAGCTACAAGACCTTCCAAAACGATTCACGAGATTTAAAATATTTCTCTAGGCAAATGGAGGATTTTCTTTTATTGTCCATAAAATGCCAACCTTAGAAGGGCATCATCTATGAACACAATGCACTTGACATTGATCAAAGAGCTTATGTAGATAAAAGTGATATTGATGTTGAGATAGTGGATGTGCAGTTTGGAAGTTCAACCATCAAGAACCATTCTTCTTTATCAAGAACTACATGTACATATAATCAAAACACACTCAGTGAGGTTTTTGGATATTGTATGTGTATAGATTTTAGCTCCCCATCCTCCCTCAAGCAATTATAATCATGAGATAGAGATTTGAATGTAAATCTTACTTTATAATGGTATATTTTAAAGAGGCAAGAGGGTAGTGGTCTGGCTACGAGCCAAGAGATGAGGGCAAGTGAGGGCGCCCATAGAAGGACTTGCCAAAGTCAAGGAGTTCAACTTGGTGGAGGAAGGGAAAACACCCCGACTTGTTTTTGTGCCTGATGACTTGACCATGGACGATGACCATGGATGAGAAGGCAACACTTATTTCTCTCTTGTGAGAATACATAGATTTATTCGCCTAGTCACTCAATGGCTAAAAGGGATAGATCCGAGTGTAGTGACTCATAACATCCCAATGACACCCGATGCAGCGATCATATCCAATGAATCCCAAACATGCTCACACTATCAAGGAGGAAATCGATAAACTACTGAGAGCAAGATTCATTTATGAGATTGATCACACGGAGTGGGTATTGCCCATAGTGATTGTAATGAAGAAGAATGGAAAAATCAGAGTGTGCATCACCTATAAGAAAGTCAATGCTACCACAAAGAGAGACAATTATTTGCTACCATACACTGAGCATATTCTTGAGAAGGTGGTTGGTAAAGAGGTCTACAATTTTCTCCATGGCTTCTCCAGATACAACGAAGTGCAAGTATATCCAGATGATAGGCACAAGACTGCCTTTGCTACTGAGTGGGGGGGCAACTTTACCTACATAGTCATGCCCTTTGGGTTGATGAATGCACCAGCCACATTTCAAAGGATCATGTGTGCCATTTTCAAATGTGTTGTGCTAGCTAGGTGAAGAAAATTTAGACTATCCAGTGAGCTTTGCTAGCAAAAAACTCAGGGACACCAAGATGAACTACTCCATCACAGAGAGGGAAGGGTTAGCCATGGTGTTTGCTGTGAAGAAATTTGACATTACCTTTAGGCTACACACTTTGTCTTCTTTGTTGACCACCATCAAGCCTTGCTTTATCTTGTTAACAAACCCTGCACTATGGGACGCATTGCTCGATGGTTACTTTTTCTCCTAGAGTTTGACTTCTCTGTGGTTGTACGCAAAGGGAAGCATCACTACATGGTCGACCATATGTCTCACATAACCACAGGAGAAGCTGCTAGATAGGGCATCATGGATGACTTGCCTGATGCACATTTGTTTAACCTATCTAGTGAAATTGACTTGTTTAGAACTGACTTGATGCCATACTGGGTAGACGACGTAGTCCAAGTGCTGGAGTACGGACTACTTGAGAGACCTATCGAGAAGGCTTGACTTAGGTGACTCATCCTCAAAATTCAACCCTATTAGTTGATTGCAAGAAAACTCTATAGGTTAGGGCATGACAACTTGCTACGTAGATGTGTATGCCAACATGAGATGCATGGCGTGCTTGTAGAAGCACACGGTGGAATTGCAGGAGGGCACTTTAGCAAAGACATGACAACTTGCAAGAAGGTGCTGCAGTCTCAACTATGGTGGCCTACCTTTTTTCAAAATGTAGTGTGATTTGTAAAGCACTATTATGAGTGCCAATGGGCCAAGGTACCTGTTTGCAAGGACAAAATGGAGGTTAGCCCAATCATTGCAAGACAACTATTCAAGAAATGGGGACTTCACTTCATTAGACCAATTAGTCCTACGGCACAGTACTCATAGAACAAGTACATCATCGTCACTACATTGATTACCTTACAAATTGGGCAAAGACATGAGCCACAAGGAAAAACAATGCTAGAACCACTACTAAGTTCCTTTGGGAGTAGATGATCTCATGATTTGGCTACCCTAGTGAACTTGTTAGTGATCAAGACACGCACTTCATTAATGAAGTGATCACTCACCTCCTGTCGACCTTTTTAATCATCCATCCAAAATCCTCACCCTACTATCCTAAAGCAAATGGTCAAACTGAGTCTACTAATAACATCTTAGTGGATGTCGTGACCAAAGTGGTCTCTGTCGCCTCGCACAGTGAGTGGGACAACAAGTTGATGGTAGCCTTATGGGCCTTTTGAACACACTATAAAATAGTTATAGGAGAGACTCTCTTCAAGTTAACCTACGGGACTAAAGCCATTTTACCCGTAGAGTTACTTGTCTCAAGCTTGAGAATAGCCACCCAATAGAGATGGGATGGAAAGGAGGCATGGACTGACCGCCTGATTGAACTAGAATGCTTGTCAAAGACTCCACTTCTAGCCACCCATGCACTGATCTGTGAAAAGGCACATCGCAAGAGTTGGTTTAATAAGCACGTCAAGTAGCAAGAATTTGAACAAGGCGACTTAGTGTTGTTGTACTCAATAAAAGGCCACAAATAGAAGATGAAGTTCAGTGGATTGGGACCTTTTCGAGTCCGCACTATCAGTTGACAAACCAGTAATGTAAAACTCGAGACCCTCAAGGGAGAGGGCATATGCTTCTTCAATGGGAGTCGTATAAAGAAGTACTACCCTCCCATACACCCATTACATGAGCGTCTCATGCTAGAGCCCCCTGTCAGAGTCTGAGTTGCCACATTAACATAAGTTGATGAAGAATATAAGGAGGTAGTGGCACCCACATACCAGTGCATAATGGTCACTACTCAACAAACACATACCTTTAACACATTGATAGATGAGGGAGCTGATTTCAATATCTTAACTCACGTTCATTGGACTCAAATTGGCCGACCACAACTACAACCTACTAATGCCAATCGTATGTTTTTCTAGGGAAGTGTAAAGTAGTAGTCTCTATCAAGTCTGAAAGCATACCCATGATCTTTTATGTGTTACCAAACACAAAAGATGTTGGTCAAGAATCACTATTAGGACACATTTAAAAAGCAAGCACGTTGTAATGTCGACTACAACTCATAGAGCATTCACCTAGCCATTGACAATGTATGAATAGTCACGGCTTTCAGCAAGGGCAACGCGGCTTTAACAAGGCTCCAGAGGCCATCAATAGAGAAACCCACCACCAAGTCTGAGGGGGGTCAAGACTTATCACAACTTGCCACACCACACTGTCAGCACACCTCTGAGATCAATCCTGAGGCCCCTAAGCCACAATTCAAGTGGGTACCTAAACATCAAGGAATGCCACTAAGGAGTAGGAAACCATGACCTCACAAGTTGAGGAGCTCATGCTTGATACCTAGAAGGAGAAAAAGAAACTATAGGCACTGAGACAAACAATCAAGCCGCAATGGGTCCTGAAGACCTTATTACAAGTGCAAGACTACTATGAGGGCAATGCCTGGATATGGGTGCCTAAAGTTAAGTTGGCCAATAGCACCACTCAAACCCCACCCTCAAACCCACCAATCCAGAGCCGCATGACAGATGAGACACTAAGGCCACAAAAATCTCAAGCTGCAAAACCTATAGAGTCTAACCTTGTCCACCCCAACCCTCAATGAGTCCAACGATAGAAACCACAGAGCTTGATAATGCCAATACAACCCCACCCAACACTATTAATGCTACCCATGCCTCACAAACATCTAGCCACAAGGTTGAGATCCCCAACCAAGCCTAGCACAAGAGAGGCCAAACCACACACTCTAAAGTAGCCAAAAACACAATTGTCGACCATTGAGTTGTCGAGTCTAGTCAAACCCCAACCTCCAATGGGCCTTAAACCTTCTTACAAATGACATTCGATTCTTACCTTGGCTGTAGATTTAGTTGAAAATATAGGGGATGACTTGGTCTAGAAGCTATGACTGATTAGACCTAGGCCTCTTAAACAAACCTTTAGCAACAGAGGTACACACGCTATATTGCTCATGGGAAGAATTGGAATTTATGTTCATCAAGGCACCCCATGTAGTTGAGAGAGTCATAGACACCGAGATTTCCCACAAACAAGCACGTAAGAAACACCTCGTCACATCTTATGACAGGGGCATAGTCTTTGCCACCAACCAAGAAATGGCAAGGCTGAAACAACTGGTTGTTAACGACTCCTCCTTCTTACGCCAATGGTATGCTCTCAAAATCCAATGGGAGGAAGAAGGTTACCAAATCATGACCAATGCTGAGCAAATACATGCAATCAAGGCCTCCGAATATGACCCATGACTCACCCCTACTTGGATCGCATGTGGACTGAGGAGGAGCTACACATTGCTAGTTGAATGGACTCCAGGGATTTCCTCATGGATGTCCTCACACTTACCTCACCCACATAATTGTTTGACATGTCGTCATGGGCCATTATGCTCAAATGGAGTACAACTCGACCTTCTACTCTTGGCTCATGCAAAACTGAAACACATAGGCATGTGCTTGCGAATGGTCTCCACCCTTCAACCTCTAATCCTAGGAATGATTTTTCTCACCTCTAAGGGGGGAGGGTGGGAGTGATGTGAGTAAGTGATGTGAGGGATGAATGATAAAAGGTGCAAACATAAAACCTCAATCTATGTCCAAAATACGTAAAAATCAACTTATGATGGAGTAAAAGTGTTAGAAATCCTTGTGAAATGCATGGACTGTTCGATGAAAAATTTTCTTACATACCTTTCCACAAAAATTATCTGAAGAATACTAATGGTGGGCTATGGCTTCATGATAGGCACCTACAATGGCAGGACAGGAGAAAACCATCAAGCTCCCCTTGTCAGAGGAGGAGCAGGTGAAGTATAGCCTTTTAGTGGAGACAAGGGCCTACAACCAATTCAAATTCAGGCATGTCCTAAATTTGGAAGACATAGTAATGGAAGAGCCAACCATCAAGCAACTCGTGAAGTAGTGTAAGCTGTAGAAGTATATAGAAAAGGTGGGCCAAGTCGTGGACTACAAGAAGTGTGCAGAATTCCTTTGGACATTCAACAGGAACCGGGGCACTATCGCAGTGCACCAAGAGAATGAAGCCCACTAAGTGGGAAGTGAGTTGAGCCCTGAGTTGGTGCAAAAGGAATTGGGTCTACCCAACAAAGTTGAAAGACACCAAAATGAGATGTGTACAACATGTTGGGAATGGACAAAGCAATGGTCCACACCAACAATGGCATTGGCCTAGCTCACATCCTAGATCCCGAAGTCCAACTATATGCAAAAATGGTGTTCTCTAGCCAAAGGTACAACACATTGATGAATAGAATCAATGTGCCAATGCTAGAGAGCATCGTTGCCAAGTCTTTTGATGAGGTGAACCTAAACGACTTCGTGAGGAAGACGTTAGAAACATCGGCAAAAGCATTGGCCACCACTAGAGGACGACCTGCGGGTGGAGAATCCTTGGCCTCCAAAGCTAGAAAGTCATCGTCCTCAAAGGCCTCCACCATTGGGTTTGGAGGGGTCTTGACAACTATCATTAGAGAAGCCTTGGGGAAAGCATGAGAAGATGAGGAAGTCAGCGAGACAAGTCACCCCTACACCAAGTACAAGAGCACTCTAGTGAAAAAATGGTGAGTGACGAGGAAGGAAAGCATCAAGCACCATCTACTTGGGAAGCTGCCAAGAGGTTGAAGAAATGGACCCCACAAAATAAAGCCAAGGAAGAGAGCAAGAAGAAAGAGAAAGTAGATTTGCTAAGAGCACAAAGTGAGTCCAAGAGCGTCGAAGAAAGGAGAAATAAAAGGGAAAAGGAGGAGACAAAGAGAATAGAAGAGGAATCTAGGAAGGTAGAAGAGGAAAGGAGGAGGAGAGCAGAGCGAGAGGCCGAGGAGCTAAGGAGAAAGGAAGAAGAAGACATAGCCCTCGCCATCCGCCTCTCAGTGGAGCAGCCTTCAAGGGAAGAAGAGCTAGCAGCCATGAGCCCCCACACAGAGGAACGCCCCGGCACAAGCTCCAAAGCACCCAAGAATATACCACCCCCGGTAGTCAAGGGCAAAGGAAAGGGTTTAATTGAACCCATTCCACCTACCCTAGTACCTGCCACCCTACTCTCTGCCCCCACCCAAGGCTCTTCTACCACGGTGGATGCCAGCAATCTTGTGGCCTTGGTGTAGTTTCTGGTTAAGAAAGAATTAGTTCAAGGTGGAAGTGGAGGAACCTCTGTAATCGGAGCAAAAAGGCCAGCAACCTCTACGGATGCGGAGTCTAGACAAGACCCCAAAAGGTTGAAAATAGAAGCATCTATGACCACTACCCCCATTGCTCTACCGTTGTCTCTACACACTACGATGAAGATATTCAGGAGCTCCTATCACAACTGGAGAGGGAAAAAGAAGAAAAGAAAATTGCCATTATAGAGCTAAAGGCTAAAAAGAGAGTCCATGGAAACCTCCTAGCTAGAGAAAACACACCAAGTGGCAAGCTACCAGAAAGAAATAAGTGAGTTGAAAGAACTCAAGGCTAAAGAAAGAAAAGAGGATAAGTGGTGGAAGGAGCTTGAGGAAGAACATCAAGAGCTGATAGGCTTGCAAGGAAATACAAACTCCTCATAGTGCATAATGAAGAACTAATAGGGCAAATATGGATAGGATCCAACAAGCCATGGATCAAGAAGGAGACAATAATCGAAATTTAGTGGAAAGCACAAGAACCGTCCATAGTGGCCCTAGTGTGAAGGTAGAACGAGAGCCTAGAGGAGATGCAACAAAGGGCCAATGAATGGGTAACAAAGAATGAAAAAATAGTGAAAGACCTAGCAAGCCATCTGGCCCTTGTAGAGGGAAATAGAGTGTTAGTAGAAAGCAGGCAAAGGCCGCACAGATCACTTTGGAATCCCAACAACATGCCTTCCTCAACACTCTCACAAATGCCAATCGAAGTGGAGGAGGCGCAATTGGGAGGGTAACACTGACGCCTAGATGTCATTTTGCAATACCCTACCCTTCGAAAGAAATAACTGTACTTTCATGCCATATCCAAGAAGGGTAGGAGTGGATTATGACCCCAACAACCATGGCCGATATGACTTTCATGCCATATCCAATAAGGGAAGGAGTGGATTATGACCCCAACAACCATGGCCGATATGACTTTCCTAGAATATACAATGTCAACACCACAAATCGTGAAGAAGCCCTCACCTTTACACTACAAGATCTACATGACTCCATTACCCACTTCCTAAACGAATTCACTTCATGCCCAGACCTAGCCTTCCTAACCACATGTAATTACCTTAGATTACTTAGAGTACTATTAAAACAAGAGCCTACATCATAGGAGTACTGCCTGCCACTACTCTTTTTTGATCCCAATGGCATCAATATGGTTGTGCAATAACTGGATTAATGATGCAAGCCACACTCCTCCACTCTTTTTGCTTAGCCCTCTTGGAAGATATGAATGATAGCTGCTTCACTCATTGTAATCATCCATTTCTTTCTACCACTCCTCTCCAGGCACAAATGAACCTCAAAGGTTACATGCAAAGCTGGAGATTCCTTAACAAATCTCTTAAAACCCCAACCTCTCCCTGTCCTATCTTGAATGAGGACTAGATCTTCTTTTAATTATATATTTATATATATTCCAAAAAAATAAGGACAGAAAAAAGAAGAAGAAAAAGCAAAGAAAAGAGAGAGAAAAGAAAAAAGTAAGAGCTCACTCGAAGAAATTACACGAGAAATGCATCGCACGTAGGTCACAATCACTACACCTAGGGATCCTCAAGTTAGAAACGTCCAGTGGCTTTGGTCAGCTAGCTCTTCCCTAGCCCACTTTAATTTCCCACATCACGCTTAGGGCACATCAAGGGCAGGACATATCGAGGGAGGCCACCCTCTCCTACGGTTAGACTTGTCTCCCTAAGCCACATTCAGTGCACCACCCTTATGCACGAATTGGGTCCTCAAGTGTGGGATAACACCCAGGCTTGCCTGTGGTTTCAACCCAACTTCTAGTTCCACTAGCATGAGCACAAGGCACCACACGGAAAGATAGGCACACCCCTAGGCAAGCAGTGCATCTTCTTTTCTTTAGAAGTAACTCCAAATAATGTAAGACACTAACTTCGGAGGCCCCATCATCATCGACGCACACGACTGCATATCAACTCACTGAATCTTCCTCAGTTTAAACTCACAAGTGCCATGGGACTAGCACTCATCTAGGAGGGGGGTAATGTTACAATATTACAAAACATGTCATGGACAAGGATCACACAACCAAAAGTAAGTAGGGAAAGACCAAGGAAGCCCAAGTCAAAAATTAAATGAAGAAGCTCATTTTTCCCATGCAAGAAAAGTGGAGGAGAAGGCAAACTCAGAAAAACGTGGGAGACCACTAAATATTCTAGCAAGGTACTCTCAAGGATGAAGAAAAGCACCAAAGATTCTAGCAAGTTGCTAAGAAAGAATGAGGGAAAGCATAGAATATTCTAGCAAGGCTCTCTCAAGGATGAAGGAGGTCCTCTCAAAGATGAAGAATTCTCTCTCAAGGATGAGGGAGAACCTCCAAGGGCTCTCACAAGGAAAGTGTGAGGCACAATGCAATTAATTTTATAAGAGCGCCAGGCTCCCTTCTGTGCAAGTTGTAAGGTCTAAATAGACATGGGTGAAGGGATAAGGCAACTAGAAGGGAATGGACAAAGAGGACCTTGGTAAGATGCCCGATCATATAAAAAGGGGATGGGTGCCCAAGGGATTTATGGTTTTATATATAAACTCAAAAAGTGAATGAAAACCTCATTCTTTGGTGTGTGGCAAAAGTTATCTATTCTTATTCTCCTCTTCTCTCCTTCTTGTTTGCTTATGTGTGCTTGAGAGAGGGAGTGTGAGGGAGTGTGTAAGGGGGAGGGATCATGGAGAAGAAGCTCTCCATCATCTTCTCTCTTCTTATTATTCTTCTTCTTCTTCTCTTCTCTTCTCTTCTCTTCTCTTCTCTTCTCTTCCCTTGCATGTGGCTATGGAGGATGGAGCTCGAAGGAGGAGACTTGATGTTGCTTGAGCTTGTATCTCGAATTGTGGAGCTACCGGCTTGCTTGAGGGAGGAGGCTACTTATTTGGGCATCAAGATAAGCTCACTACACCCTGGTAGGATCGAAGGCGTGCTAGCTAGGTGAGAGATAGCCATTTGTGCTCACTTGAAACACTTGAAGCAATAAGTGGTCCGTGGGTCTTGGCGGTTGAGCGTGAGCTCCCACTACAACTTGATAAAGATTTTGATCTGTACATGTCAACTTGATGATTGTGGTTGTAAAGTGATCTTTGGTGGTCATGTGTGGAAGATTTGCAAGGGATATCTTAATGTGGCCAAAGGGTCAAAATCTAGTACTTTGAATCCTTTGCATGTTTCTAGTATTAAAGACCATGTTGTAGCTACTACATTGAACAACCATCCATTTCTTTATGGCATTGCTATTTAGGCATATGCCAGTCATTGGAATGAAAGCTTTGTGACATTAAAACTATCTCCATTGTCTAATTCTTTTAAGTTGGTTTTTGTGAGCATTCTCTCTTTGAAAAGCAAATGAAAATTTCACATAGGAGAGGTAGTGGAAGTAGATGATTAGAATGTATTGATTTGGTTCATAGTGATTTGTGTGGGCCAATGCCCATGGTTTCATTGGATATGCATTATACTTTGTCACCTTTATAGATGATGCCACAAGGAAGGTTTGGGCTTATCCTCTTCATAAGGAGTGATGTTTTGGATGCATTTCAAAAGTTCTTAGCATTTGTAGAGAATTAGTTAGGCAAGAAGCTTAAGTGCTTGAGGACTAATAATGGTGGAGACTACACCTCGCATGCCTTTACAAAATTTTATACAAGTCATGGTATCAAAAGAGAGTTAAAGGCTCCTAAGAATCCTACTCAAATTAGTGTGGTTGAGAAGATGAATGTGACTATTTAGGAAAGGGTTTGTAGTAGTGTGCTGTCTAATGCTAGTCTCACTAATGGATTTTGGGTGAAGCTATAAAGATATATGTGGATTTGATCAATAGGTCTCTTAGTAAGACATTGGATAACAACTTAGTTACGATCACCTGTGTGTTTTGGTTGTGACACATTTATGCATATACCTAGGGACAATTTGAGCAAGCTTGATTCTAAGTCTAAGAAATGTGTTTTTCTTGGCTATGGAGAGTCAAGTGAAATGCGCTATTTCTTGTGAGATCTTGAATCAAAGAAGGTGATATGAAGCCATGATATTAGCTATAATGAGGATAAGATGCATAAGAAACCTATCAAAATGGTTGAGATCAGTAGAGTAGTATTTTAGGAGGATGGGTAGCCAACACATGGGTAGATTGTACAACCTATTTCACATGATGTAGGGCTTGGATAGCTAGCAAATGCTGAGGTGGGAGAGCCATGAGATAGTGGACAACCTCATGTTTCATAGGATAGATAGATGGGACAGAAAAAGGGTCTTATTAAGCTAGTTTATGCTAGTCTACAAGGGTTTGTAGACCGCGGCATACTCCATCTCTAGACTTTTCATGGTCATAGATTGTAGTAATCCTTCTTGTTATGCATATGCAATGATTAGGGATGGAATGCATAAGTAGAAGAGGGATATGCAGTCAAAGATGGATTATTTGGAAAAGAATGCTACATGGGAGTTAGTCTCTTTGCCTAAGGGTAAAAATACACTTCCATGGGTCTATAAGCTGAAGGTATCTCCATCTAATGCATTACCTAAGTATAGGCAAGATTGGTGGCCAAAGTATTTAAGTAAGAGAAGAATATTGACTTTGATGAGATTTTTTCATGAGTAGTCCAAATGACCACCCTTTGCACACTTCTTGCTTTGGTTGCTAAAGAGGATATGAAGTTGGTTTGAATGGATGTAAAGACTGCTTTCTTGCATGGGGACTTGCAGCAACCTGAGGGGTTTGTTGTAGAAGGCAAGGAGCAATTGATATGTAAGCTACATAAAAGCTTCTATGGTTTGAAACAAGCTACTAGGGAATGGCATCATAAGTTTGATGCCTTTATGCAATCTTAGGGATACACTATGCAAGATCATGACAAAAAGATACTCTATTTGTCTCAAAAGGAACACATTGGAAAGGTATTGGAGCATTTCAATATGGAGAGATGGAAGGCTATTAGCATTCCATTGCCTCTATATTTGAAACTAAGCCAAGATGAAAAGACAAGTAGAAAGTTGAAATGTTCAAGATTCCTTATACATCCAAAGTTGGTATCTTGATGTGCACTATGGTTGCTACATATCTAGATATTTCCTATGCAATAGGACTAGTTGGCATGTATATAGCAAACCTTGGCAACATAAGCATTAGAAAGCATTGAAGAGTATCATGAGATACTTGAATGGCACTAAGTGTATGTGCATATATACTTCAAAAGGAAGGATGTATATGTTCTTGGATATGTAGATGTTGATTTTGTAGGAAGTGTAGACTCTAGGAGGTCTATTATAGGGTTTTCCTTTACTTTCATTAGTGATGCAATCTCTTGGATCTCTCGATTGTAGCCATGTATGGCTTTATCTACCATTGAGATATAGTATGTTGCAGCCACTAAGGCTTGCAAGGAAGCTATATGGTTTACTCGTCTTGAAGGAGAGATACATACATTGTACTTTGATAGTCAAAAAGTGCCATTCAATTGGCACAGAATCTTGTATTTCACGCAAAGATGCACATTGAGGTGAAGTATCACTTCATTAGGGAGGTGCTTAAGGATAAACGCATTGAGCTTGTCGAGATCTATATAGATAATAACCCTACAGATCTTCTCACGAAGAGTTTACCTTCTGAGCACATTGTACATTGCAGAGTGCTAATGTTCATTGGATAGTATCTTCACTTTTTTCTTATACTCCCATTAAGGCATATTGGCCTTTAAGAAAGGCCAATGGCCAATAGCCAGCAATAGCCAGACGGGCGCCCCTTGTATATGTACACACTATGCAATCATATATAAGTGAAGATAACAAAGGATAAGGGTACCATTCATTTTGTACCCACATAACTCTCTTGTGTTCTTCTCTCTCATCACCCTCTTACACTCCATAGCTTCTACCTTGCATCCCACTATTGCTTTCCCTCTCTAACTTGAGGGGCATAGACTAACTTGTCACATGTAGTCTAGATTATTGGCATTAAAAGTAGAGATATCATTTGAGTGTCTGGAGCAACACCCATCTTTTGAATACTTGGGTTGCCATGGATCCATATGATCAAATTGACCTTGCCTTGCACTCCTTATGGCCTAAAAGCTAAGGTCTCAACCTTTACCAACATTGAATATGGTCACAATAAGTTCCATATTCCAAATACATTTATCTTTAGACTAATTGGAGGGTTTTGAAAGGCTCAATCATAAGAAGGTTCCATTCCATGAGACTAAGAATCCCATCAACTTAAGCACATAAGGTTCCATTCCATTCCAATCAATCATAAGAAGGTTCCATTCCATGAGACTAAGAATCCCATCAACTTAAGCACATAAGGAATCATCTCTTTAGGTTCAAAGGACTAGATGATTACTTCATTAAATAAAACACACTTGTCTCCTTCCTTGATCTGGATCACCTCCTCAAGGTCAAAAGAGTGACTTGTAGTTTCATGGTTGAAGTGCTTCTATTTTCTCTCTTTATCTAATTTAATGTGATGTGGCCTTGGATCTTGCAGCTTCATTCTTAGCTACTTGTGTAGCTTGGATTGTAAAGGCATTCTCTTCTCTTCCTTTAACTTGGCCTTTGCCTACTTTCATTTCTTAGTGTTTAGTTTCACCTTGTTCTTCTCTTTCTTGTATCTCTTTCTCTTTCTTGCTTTCTTCCCTTTGGCCTTTTTTGTTTCATTCTATCTTTTGCTCTTCTTTCTTCACCTTGTTGTTTTAGTCTCTCTCTTTTTCTATCTTTTTTGTCTTAATCTTCTCATCTAGGTAAGACTTGCTCTTCTTCCAATTTAACTTCCTCTCTTCTCATCTTTTTCCTTTGATTATCTTGCTCTCTAAACTCTATTACCTAGATTGACTCTTCTCCTTATCTACTTGGCCTTTCTTCTTCCTAACTTTCTTCTACTAGTTTTCCTCTATTGGTCTAGTTTCTTTCTCATTCTTCTCATTCTTCTCATCCTTTTCTATCTTATTTTATTTGCCTATTTTTTCTTAATCTCTTTTCTCCTATTTTCTTCTATTCTAGCTATGGTTCCATCTAGCATCTATTTCTCCTTTTTTCTATCATCTCCTTCTATTACTTCCCATATCTTTATGATCTATATTAGACTCTCTTGCTACCCTATTGTAGTCACGGCTTGGATGCATTGGTTGGCTGTTGAGGTTGGGATAGCAAGGACAAGGTTATTCTTGCATAACATTGACCTCATCCTCTCTCTACTTCTTCTCTTTATCTCCTATCTTTTCTTGAAGCTCTAGGGTATTGGCCTTTCATAGTGAGTTGTTGGCTCCATGTAGATTATCCCCTACCCAAGGTGTCAACATCATATTATTTTCATATTTTAAGTCTATTACTTCATATACTTCATCGTCTTTATCTAAGGCATATTGTGCCTCATAGGAGGGCACCATCATGACTTCACTCTTGCTCTTCTAAGGTAGATACTCTCCTTGACTTGGCCATCTCCTCTTCCTTCTCTAACTTCATTTATTATAAAATTAGTTCTTTTTCAAGCTGGGTTGCATCTTGTGGGGTTGAGGGCTCCTCCTTCTCCCATGTCCAATCATCTCCATTCTTCTTCTTGTAACCTAACTTCCTCATTATATCTCCTAGCTTTAGGTTCACATCTCTTATCTTCTATCCTTCTCCCTTTTGGTAATAACAAACTTCTTCTCCTTGGTCATAGTCTCCTTTGAGTTGGTAGTTGATGGGGTATACTTCTAGGTTGAGCCTTTCTCCTTCTAGTTGTAGTAGTCATCGTGCAATCTTCAATGTAGATGTATTCTCCTTCATGGTCGAAGTCATGGAAAATCCTTCAATGCAATCCCCTTCTTCCTCTTGGTGTTAGTAAATGGCTTGAAAATGGGATATTCTTTGGGGAAATGGTCATCTCCTAATTGGTGGTAGTTGATGGGGTAGCATTTTTCCAGGTATTCTACTTATAGTAATCCAACTCCTTGGTAGTCCTCTTCTAGGTAAGCTATTGGGTTGCTCATACTCTCCTTCTTTTGATGGCTTCTAGTCAACTGCAAAGGTTACTTCCTACTTCCCTTTCTCTTTCTTTGGCTTCTCCTTGTCATTCTTATCTTTTTTTGTTGTCTTGGTTCTTTTTTTCAACTATTGAAATTTGTTTGCTTTCGTCTACTTCAAATATTGGCCCAATCTTGTGTGTCTTTAGAACCAAAGGTAGTTTCTCAATTCCACTTCAGGAAAATGCCTATTTATATCTTGACTTTGAGGTCTCAAGCCTACTTCAGTTGTTGCTAGAGTTTGGCTCTTTTCTACACTAGGAGCAATTTGATCATGTCAATAGTTTCTTTTAGGTCTTCAACCTTTGTCCTTCAAACTTTTTAGTAGATCAATTCTTTTGTAGATCTTATTCGTGTCTTTGTGGTTCTAGTTTTCTTGATTGATGTGTTTGAGTAGTGGTTTTCTCTTCTTGTAGGTAATAGGTATCTTTGAGTCATTGGCAAGCCTAAGTTCCTCTTTGAATGAGATTTCCTTCCATAGTTTGAGGTCTTTCCAGTTAATTGTGGTATCTCAAATAGTATAGCCATACTTCCTTATTGAGCTTTGACCATTTCACAACTTAGTTGGTACATCAAGGTTAGCTTCACATTTGGCCATGATCATCTCTACAATCATGAGCTTGCTCCCCTATCGAGCATGATGGCTCCGCAACAAAGTTGCTCTAATACCAAGTGCTATGAAGCTTCATGAGACTTCAAGTCGAAACCTTAAAAATGGTACAAAACAACATAGTGTAAAGGGACACAGAGACTAGACAACCAAGGGATCCTTGTATTATTTAATAAAGATATGCAATACATAAAGCACTCCTATGGATTACACCCTTACAACATTGCCTTGTGAGGATTCACTACAAAATATGGAGATCACTTGCAGGATGCCTTGCCTCAATGCTAAAGCATACCCACAAGGGCCCAAATAGGAAGTTGGACAAATACCCTCACAACTACCCCCCTTTCTACCCTTTTATTATGCTTAAGTTGTAACAGATGTCCTCCCACCATCCAAACCACCCATGAATAGATCCTCCAACTAGATTCCCTCATGTACCACATGATAGAAGCTTATATGATGAATAATTGGAGCACATTTTATGATAGCTTATCATCTCAAAATCAAAGTTTTAAAAGTTTGAAAACTCTACTTGGCCATTTGATGCGCCTAACTACCATGTTGTAGCTAGTTAAATTAGAACTCGACTAACTATTGAAGAGTCAATCATTATTATCATCTCCTTAAATTTGCATAGTTTATACATCAATTAATGAAGGAAAATTTAGTTCCATTTTCTATTTCATGGGAAAGCCCCAATAGCCTCACAACATCCTCTCTTAAGTAAAGTAACAAAAAAGAAGGCATATGGATGCATGGGGAATTTAAGAACCTTAAAATATTGCACCATTCATTGATAATGAGGTGATAGAATATCCCGGGGGGTCCACTAGGGTTTACCATATGGTACCATGTGAGTGTAAGGGAGGGGGGTTATTTAAGGGAAGGAAGGTACATTTTATAGGGTAAGGTCCCATAAATAGGGGGTAGATAAGGGGTATTTTCATATATTTCTTGCACGCAGGTGACGTCTCCTTATTACTACTAGTGAATTCCCCATGTAGAATATTAGAGTGTTAATAAAAAAATTATCCTATAATAAATATTATTCCATTTAAACATCAACATATGCATTAACGTATGCATCAAACAAAAGACATATACCCATCTAATAGAATTAACATTGAGTCACTTTTGGCACCGAAACATCATGAATGCATCTAGTAGTTTATGGATCAAATCCTTACAATCACAAAAGAAATTGTACACTCTTATCAAAATATAGAAAAGAAACATTTTTGACATTAAAAACAAACTGTTTATCAATGCATTGCCTATATTTTCACATTAACATGAAGAATGTCCTTTGTAGTTACGTTTCCTTGTGAGATCCCACATCTCACATTTTTGTCATGTCAAGGATTGGATTTCTTTCTAGCTTTTAAGATTATATTGGTTTTAAATGCAATTTAGCTTATTGATATAAGCACTTTGCTTTTCTCTCCTAAATGTTGGCATTATGGCCGGCAAGGGCAATGCTTAGATCAAATCATCTAGTGTCCATCCTTTTCTCATTCATGGGTCTTATCACCATCCACTATGCAAGCTTATCCATTAGAGCAAACACTTTCAAAGGTTCTATCAATAGGGAAGTATAGAGTTTTTTGACATTGATTAGAAATTCCTTCTAGACCCTTTTTTTTTTTTTTTTTTGGTGTGGGGGGGTCCTTCATACTTTGATCTTTGGATAGGTGCCCTTGTCTTTGTTAGCATTGCCCATTAGGGCATATGTTGTCACAATGCTATAGTTACAAGGTGTGATTTTACTTTGAAAAATGATTCCTAGATAACTTAAGTGGCTTACTTTTGGATTTTTTGAGTTAAGGGTTCATTTGTTTAGTTCAACTTGAGTTCATTTTTTTAAACCTATACTTTGTCTTTCTATTTAAAACAAAATCTTGAGATAGCCCTTGCTTTTATAATTAACATAGTGCTAGGAACTCTTCTTGCAAACAAAAGGGCAATGCTCTTGTGCAACATAGTGCCCACTTGTCTACTTTGTCTAAGAAGCATGAGAGTTAACACACTGGTTTAAATTCCACCTTAGAAAAAAAAAATTGCATGTTTTATCTCATATCAAGTTGCAAGCACCTTAAAGTAAGTAGTTTAGTTCTCTAATTGAGATTATATTTAAACATATCTATTCTCCAATTAGCAATAAATTATTTTAAAGGTTATGCTTACTAAGACCAACAACGAAGCTTAACCTTCTCTAAACTTGAAACAAAGCATTTTGGATGGGAATACCATTGTTGACCTTGGTTTTGTTACCATTGTGTGCGACGCATGCACGCACGCACGCACACGCACACGCGCACGCGCACGCACACACACACACACACACAGAGTTGACCATAGGCAATACATGCTCAATGTACTATACTTACCACATTCACTTCATAGATAAATGTGAACTAGAAGCCCTCTACATATCAAAGCTTAAGGTAATGTAAATCTATCACAATAAATTTTTTTCCTTCAAGATGACCATTTGAGCATTGTAGGCTTGGTTGACCTTTACCTTGACCAACTTCCTAATATTACATTCTATCATTTCAAAATTATGTCTCTTATGCTTTGTTACTAATTGTGAAATAAGAAGATAATGCTTTGCGATTGTAATGATGATGTCAAATCGGGTTCTTTGTTGGATTATGGATTGGATTGTATGGGAGGTTGTGTCATCTACTGCTCATAGAAGTTTGTCCATTTTAGCCAATCTCAAACTCATCTCATGCAATCAGTTTCAACGAGAATTTCTTACATTTTAAATGTGAAAGTGTTATAGACATGATAGCATAGGAGAACAAGTTCCTCAATTTCAAAGTCATGTCTCATGTGCTTAGTTCACAGACAATGCCATGTGTGGACTGGGGAGAAGATTGTCTTTACATTACAATGCAAGGCTAGAGCAAGTTTTGTTGGATGACGGGCTAAATTATTGAAAGCTTATGTCATCTCTTGTATAGAAGCTTATGCATATGCATTTGTCCATTTCCTTGGAACATTATAGGTTGAATTGTAATGGACTACACTACTAAAGAGAAAAGTCCCTTTTATCAAACATGAGGGTAAGAGCGTACTAAAGTTCCTAAAACACTCCTTTGGGGTTCACATCTCCCCTAGAAAAGGGCCCACAACCACCTTCTTTCCATCTTAGGGTTGCTCTTTACACACAAAGACACATACAAACATTTTACAAAAACAAACATATCCATGTCCCTCCTTTATTAACAGTCCCTCATGACACTAACTTTCTAATTTGTGAGGCAAGCTTTTCTTCTCCTTGAAAAAGAAAGGACAGATTATGATGTTGGGATTACTGAACAGCCATAACTGATTCTGCTTCCAGATTGATGGAGCATGTTGGCAAGCCCCTGATGGAGAGATGGTGCCCCTTTCTCCAACCCACAAACAATCAGATGATTAGTTGCCAAAGGCTCAAGCTGCTGATGCCAGAGGACTTCATTAAATCCTTGATGAAGAGTTGAAAGGCCCAAAATTCTTCGAGGAAATACCGCATAATCTACAAGAAAGGTATGATAAGCTGCCTACTTCCCGAAAATTTCTGTATAATTTGTGTGCACATTGTTCTTGCTTTTCCTAAAGAAGAAAGTAACTGAAGGATTGGACTGGCCTTGATCGTTCAGGCTTTTGTGTATCCTGCAAGGGTGCTTATGTCTTCTATTCCAATCATGTGCACATTGATGGCTCCGTCAGTCTTTGGCAGTAAACTGTTTGTGTGGGCTGTGCTTGATTCTTTGGATTAGCTGATCATTCGGTGTAAAGATGGGTTGTCCAGAAAGATTAAGAATTTGGTGTCCACAAACAGTGTCTTGATTAAATGGTAAAATGGTAGTGGACTGTGCTTTTTCCTGTGCATTACTTTCTAACTTCATAAACCAGTGTAACCTACTGAGTAGCTCAGAATTTGCACTAAACTGTTTTGATTAGCATCACATTTCAGTGGAGTGGGGTTGATGGGCTGTGGCTAATCCTAGAACATTTGCGGCATTGGATGCCATATTTCCTTGACGAAATGTATTAATTCCAGCAAGCGATCTATGCAGCAGTTATCCTGCCAACGATTGATACAATGATGCTGATTGGCGCATTACTTCTGGTATTGATTAAACACTCTTTCCACAGTAATCCTCCACTGCTTGCAACCAAGTTCTGCTTCCCCAAGGCTTAAACAATTGGGTCAAACCTTTGGAATTGTGCGAAATTGACAATTATCTGCATTTTTACCACTCATTACTTCCGAAACCCCTGAGAAACCATTGATGGATCTGGTCTGATTTGCCATTAAATCACTCTTCTGTACCTGAGTACAAAGATGTCTTCTCGATCCTATTCCAACCTCTTAGATCTTACTTCAGATTACCTTCCACCTATACCTCGAACGTCGAGGCATTTACCTAGGGTGATGACAGTCCCAGGCATCCTTTCTGATGTCCGAGATGATGATACTAGCACTGGTGCAACATCCGAGGTGACCTCGTCTGTAGCCCAAGATCGATGTATTATTGCTGCAAACATGCTACCACTGACTGCCACAAAGGGGGATGACAACAAGAGAGGATGGTCTTTTAGCTGGGATTCAAACTCCCTCCTATTGCAGCTTAAAGATGGCCTTCCTCAAGACATGGAGGTTATTTACATTGGGTGCCTGAAAGCAGACATTGAACCTAGCGAGCAAGAAGAAGTGGCCGCATACCTCCTTGAAGCATTCAACTGTGTACCTACCTTTTTGTCTTCAGACACGTGGAACCGATTTTACCACGGCTTCTGCAAGCAACAGCTCTGGCCCCTTTTCCATTACATGCTGCCCCTTAGTCCCGACCATGGCGGACGTTTTGACCGCCTCCTATGGCAAGCTTATGTATCGGTTAACAAGACCTTTGCAGAGAAAGTCATGGAGGTGCTTAGCCCAGATGATGACTATGTATGGATACATGACTACCACCTTATGCTTCTGCCAACTCTCCTCAGAAAAAAATGCAGCAGAATCAAACTAGGGTTCTTCCTTCACAGTCCTTTCCCTTCATCCGAAATATACAGAACCCTTCCTGTGCGCGATGAGATGCTCCGTGCCCTTCTAAATGCAGATGTCATCGGGTTTCATACTTTTGACTATGCAAGACATTTTCTTTCTTGTTGTAGAAGAGTTTTGGGCTTGGAATATGAATCAAAAAGGGGCCATATCAGCTTGGAATACTTTGGACGCACTGTGAATGTCAAGATAATGCCTGTCGGTATACACATGGACCAGCTGCAAGCTTGTCTTAGCCTCCCTGAGACACAAGGGAGGATTGTTGAGCTTAAAAAGCAATTCAAGGGCAGGATGGTACTCTTGGGTGTGGATGATATGGACATATTCAAAGGCATAGGTTTGAAGCTTTTAGCTATGGAACAGCTACTAACAGAGCATCCACAATGTAGAGGTAAGGTTGTATTGGTTCAGATTGCAAATCCTGCCAGGAGTTATGGAAAGGATGTAGTTGAAGTCCAGGCAGAGGCACAGGCTACTGTGGAGAGAGTCAATCGTGTTTATGGAAGAGAAGACTACCAGCCAATTTTACTGTTTGACAAACATATGTCCTTCTCAGAGCGAATGGCTTACTATACAGTTGCGGAATGCTGTGTGGTGACCGCTGTGCGTGACGGGATGAATTTAATCCCATATGAATATATTGTTTGCAGACAAGGTGGCACATGCCAGGATGCTGCTTCTCCTACCAGTGATGGTGATCCTCCACCAAAGAGCATGCTAATTGTATCAGAATTTATTGGATGCTCCCCCTCGCTTAGTGGAGCCATACGGGTGAACCCTTGGAATATAGACAGCCTGGCTGATGCACTGAACATGGCCATCACTGTACCTGAGCCTGAGAAACAAATGAGACATGAAAAACACTACAAGTATGTCAGTACCCATGATGTAACATACTGGGCCCAGAGCTTTATGGGAGATTTAGAAAGAACATGCAAAGATCATTCGCGTAGGCGGTCATGGGGCTTCGGTTTTGGATTGAGTTTCAGAGTGATGGCATTGGATCCCAACTTTAGGAAGCTTACAACAGAACCTTTAATCTCAGCTTATAAGACAAGCTCTCGCCGAGTGATCATCCTCGACTATGATGGCACCATGATGCCACAGGCATCCATTGACAAGACTCCTAGCCCTGAAGTTTTGCGCACACTCAACATCATTTGCAATGACCCTAAGAATTGTGTGTTCATTGTTAGTGGAAGAAAAAGAGAAGTTTTAAATGAGTGGTTTTCATCATGTGAATATCTTGGGGTGGTAGCAGAGCACGGTTACTTTTACAGGTACTTTTATTGGTTTTTCTATACCAGTATTTCACTTTGTAGATTTAGGACTCAACTTGTGTACAGTAAACGTATCTGACATCATGCACAAATAACTTATGCATCAAGCACCTTTTCTGGGATTGATTGTTAAAAGTTATGAAGCATGCATGTTGTCTGATGCCTTCTGTAACACAGCATGGAATTGCAAGTTTTAACTTGTTTCATGACGTTCTGTGATGCCATGGTTTCATGACATTATTTGCAGATGGCATCAGGGCTCTGAATGGCAAGTGAGTATACCGATTACTGATTTTGGTTGGAAAGAGATTGCAGAGCCAGTCATGAGTCTCTACACAGAAGCAACTGATGGGTCATACATTGATGGCAAAGAGAGTGCGTTAGTTTGGAATCATCAGGATGCAGATCCCGACTTTGGATCTTGGCAGGCAAAGGAGCTACTGGATCATCTGGAAAGTGTTCTAGTTAATGAACCTGTTGCAGTCAAAACTGGTCGGCATTATGTGGAAGTAAAGCCTCAGGTATCAATATGGACACATAACAATATCATCATGTGCAGAAACTTAAAGTTTGGGTTGGAAGGCTTATGGATTCAGTAGTGGGGTTTGGAAACAACAGAACCTAACTTTCTTCTTGCTGTTATCCATGGATACACGTATGCATTATTTTAACATATACAAACTGGAAAGTATTTGGGGTTCATAGAGCATCACTTGACAGAACCTTCATCCTTACTTTTTTTGCAGGGAGTCAGCAAAGGTGTGATAGCTCAGAAGCTGCTGTCCTTCATGGTGAGCCAAGGCAAGCCCCCAGACTTTATACTCTGTTGTGGGGATGACAGATCTGATGAGGACATGTTTGAAACTCTTGCGACTGCGGTGCATAAAACCCCTCAATCCTCAGGTGCGGAAGTCTTTGCTTGCACAGTTGGTAAAAAGCCAAGCAAAGCCAAATACTACTTGGATGATACCGGGGAGGTGATCAAAATGTTGGATTGCCTGTCTGAATCATCTCTCTCAGCTGCACGACGTGTGCTTCACACAGCTGCAGGAAGCCCTCGGTGAGAGGAGTTGTGGTTTTGCTCTTCAGGATGGCTTCAGATTTGATGGACAATCCATGAACTATGCAGGGCAAGGCAGTTAAAACTGGTACCAAAGCTGTCTCATGTAGTTTGAAACTCAACCCCACTGCGGCTCAGAAGATAGCATAAGCCAACTGATTAACACCTTCTAGAATTACATCATATAGGGTTTTTGCAGTAGACTTTATGATCATAGAGGGCCACCATTTTGGACTAATAGATTTCTACTTTTCTTCAGAGGCAAGCTTATGGTCCAACTTATTAAATCTGTACATAAGTTGCAACATGTTTATAATGTACAGGGAGTCATCAACTGCATAAAGAGAGGTGCCTTCAAGTATTGCCAAAAAGTAATGAGAACCCAATGTTTCTTTTCATCTAATTGAAAACACTTGCATTCAGGAAGGATGATTTCCCAATGTATAACTGTGGCAAATTACTGAAATAGAGGAGTTCTTCTGCATGTCTGTGGAGGGGCTCTAAACAAAGCCATCTTTCTTTTGATGCTGCACTCCAATTTCCAATCCAGGCCAACTCATGTAGCTGGGGAAATCCCAGACACACATTTCTGAGTGTTTTGGATTTCCTTCTCTCTATAAGCGTTTGTTGCTTTATTCACCATAAAAAAGTTTTTATCTGTTGCCAGTAAAAGTTATACTCTAGTCTCTCACCATACTGGATAAGGGCACTGCGGTTGAGGGAGTAAAGCTGAAGTACCATAATAATACATGATTATATATAGCATTGCGAGCCTGCCAACAAGGAAGACAATAAATTGGGTAGATGACATTAGTTAAACAGACAACTATTTCCCCTGCAATTCTTCAAAAAAATCTTGTGGACTATAAATGATGAGTAATAGCAACAATACATGAGACTCAAATAAGTTTGTAATCATTTCCAGGAACCACCCATGTAGCAAAATGTTGCCCTTTTCAAGCAAATAGGGAAACACTTTCTCTATGCAACTAGCCTAACTCTCTCAACATTACCAAGGAGGAATACCTTCAAGGATAGCCATAACCATGGTGCCTTGAGCACAAAACACAACCACAGGGTTAATGCATCGCATAGCCTGAGGGAAACATAATCCAACATAATCCACTTGTGTGTATCACCAAGCAAAGTAGGACCTTGAAATGACTTCACCATGAAACCCAAACTTGCAAATCTGTGTTTATATATTAACACAAAGGCTCGATCAGTGTGCATCTCCAAAAATAGACAAAAGAGATGCATTTGCACAAAGTGGACAAATAGAGGTATGCACATTGATCTACTTATGAAGGCAATCATTGGATGGAAGACAACAAGGGGAAGAGTTTCAAACCCTTGCCATATCTCTATGACATGATACACGGAGGATGAATAGTGACATGCACCAAAGTTCTTACAATCATTACAAAAATTGATTGAAATGTCCTTGTACTTTGTGCAACTTCCCAAAACACCAATCATGAGCCAATTCATCTCGTTGTGATATAATACCATTATAAATCTTATTCTATCACATTTGAATGGTTGCACACAAACTTTTGCTAAATGTGGGCACTTTGGGAATTTCGGCCAAAATGAAAAAACACATTGGTAATTTTGCACAAATCTGAGGTTTATTTTTCAATTTTGTAGGTATTTTGGATAATTACTTAAAATAAAGGGGTATATTGGCACTTTTCCCTAAAGATTTATGTAACTTGATCCCATCTACATGTTCCACAATCCTTACTGGTACAATAAACAAAAACTTAAGTGGTGCCACAAGCTTTTGTATCAACACATAAATGCTAGTGGGGAGGTTTGTGATGAGATGTGCATGGATGACTATTCTTTGTCAACATAGGATTTTTTTCACCTTGAAATTTTGAGGAATAGAACTAAGTTACACAATTATTATGAATCCAAGAGTTATGGTGCAGCATGTAGAATACATTAGTGCATTAACCCAAAATACCACTTAATATTGAGATGCCATTCATAAACAACCCTAATGAGAGCCAAATATGGCCATGACATAAGGGTTCATCCAATTGGGTGTTAGAACCAAGGGCAATCAATGTTAGCAACATTAGGGATCCAATGTTGAGTTGTAAAGCATGGTTGTAAGATAGATCTTGTTGCAATCATTGATGTAAGCCAAAGCGCTCTTGGAATTTGAAGAATCGAGGAGGTGGAGTGAATATAGGGCTGCATCCCCCTACTAAGGAAGTGGAATGTGATTGTCGAATACCTCTTTCAGGCTCAAACATATGTATACCCTACCTCTTTCAAGCCACTGGATTGATGAAGTGTTTAAAGTGCCTGTGTTGATTATCTCTATCTTTAGTCAATATGGCTTATTATTGCACTCTCTTTTTTAATGGTATTAGAGCCTACACCTCAGTCTAGCTTGCTTTCATTCCTAGTTTTTGTTAATCAAAGAAAAGAAGATTCTATTAGTTACACCTTGAAGAAAATCCCCTTGAGGTAAAATTCATAGTACAAGGAACTGTATAAAAAGTAGCTAAGTGCATCACAAATATGATGGTTGCGTGAACAATCAATTTGGAGGGCTATAATACCAAACTATCTGAGGAGTAGAGTATGGGAAAAAGGTGCGAGAGTCCCATGCTAGCCTCTTCTCATTGCCTATCTGAGGGGTAGAGTATGGGAAAAAGGTGTGAGAGTTCCATGCTAGCCTCTTCTCATTGCCCATCTTATCTCCATAGCAACACATTAAAACCTATCCACCAAAGCTAAGATTGCAAGATATACTCTTCTTCTTCAAGCAATAACTCTTCATAGACATGCATCATCTCTGGCGTTTTGCACCCAAATTTCACCTCACATATCAAGCTTCAATTTGCACATAATCATCTTATGCTTTATCAGTCCACAAGTCATTATATTGACAACCCTCCAAGCCAACCCTAACTTTTGGTTGCCATAGCCAAAGCATGCACTACCCTAGCTTTTCACCTCTAGCAATATTCATAGCCCACCATTTAGTGCTATTAAGGTGGCAATATTAGTTAGAACATGTCGGGTTAAGCATAGAGAACCATTGAGCACTTTGTTGGAAGGCCTCAATTGGGGGTTTGTCAGAAAAGAAGGAAGCCATAGCCACAACATTTAAAAAATTAGGGCTTTGCTTATTTTTTGTCAATATGGGCTTAAAGTTGGTTATTATATAACATATTCCATTCAATTGGCCATGTCAAGAGGGCCCTACCATCATTACAATTGCATGCTTTACTAATACATCAGTAAGTATTGAACTAATTTATAGTGCATTCTTATTAGCTTTACAACTAAAGAAAATGTGGGCTATTGTTTCCATTTTTGAGTGCTTTTGGGACATTTTCCATTATTCGGATCCAAATTTTTTGCTCTACTATTAGACCACAAGGTCTTCATCAATATAAGCCATATTAGATAAGAGATTTATGTTGAGTGCTAGTCTCCCAAATCATTTGAAGCCTATAGTACCATTTCTAAGAGTGCCAATTGAGACACCATTTCCTATTGAGTTTGCTTGAAATATGGTTTTCTTTGTTCAAAATGTTGGGAAGGGGTAGTAGGGACTTATAATCATGCCAACATATACTGGAGGATTAAATGATATATTTAGTTGTATGGACCTACCAAGTAGGGGGGGCCAACAGTTTATTCTTTGTTCTACAAAATTAGGCTAAGGTCAACCACTCTCTCCTCTCATATTCCTAGAGGTCTTTCCATTATTTTATTTATTTTCAAATAACTTGGACACTCTAGTCATTTTATTGCTATCGATGGGACAATGAAATATGCTGAACTAGATAGACTCTAGTATGCTCTAGGGTAGAGTATAGTTCCTACTTCGGGGATAGGACTATAAACTTCTTATATGACATCTAGGTAAGCAAAATGCTCTTTGTTAGAAATGAGCACTCTTTAACTATGAATTGTACCTAACTAAAGGTTATTATGAATGCCTCATGATTTTTCCACCTTGGTAGGTCTTCTATATGGAAAATTACATTGATTTTATGAATTAATATTGCCCAATCCTTATTCTCATCATCATTAAACCTTTGAGATGTTTGCTAGGCTACAAGTTTCTTGCTAACAAATCTAGGTTTGGGAGACCCAATCCCCCTTCCTCTTTTGGGCGTGTACAAACTTCCCAAGCCACTTTTGGAAGCTTGAATTTTCCCCCATCCCCTAATCATGGAAATTTTTATGCTAGCCTTGTAAATTTGTAATTCCAGCTTTTGCAAGTTTCTAGCATTACAAGAAATAGATGGTGAATGGGATAAGGACATGTTTTAGTGCCACTATCCTGGTCAAGAAGTTGAATTGTAGTCCTTTTAGGTGTTTGAGTTTTTCCTTAACTTAGAAAGTAACCAATCCCATGTCTATTTAAGGGTCTCCCCAAATCTTGTTGGTGTCTCTAGTAGTGTGAATATTAGACCTTCTTCAATGATGTAGCATCCTTCATCAATTTGCCACTATGGAGGGGATTTAAGAGGGTAATTATTTTGGTTGGGTTTTAAACTGAATATAAAGCCAAACAAAATGTATTCACGGAATCCTAAAACATAGTTGTTGTGAGGAGGGGACATTGTTAATCATCCAATTTGTGTCATCTACAAGCTAGTTGAGCACCATATTTGAGTTATTAGGTAGTTTTATCCCCTTATGCTTGCCTCCCTTAAATTCCTCCTCTACAAGACAACCCAACACATTTACTACTATTGTAAAAAGGAGGGGTGCTAATGGGCAAACTTGTCCAATTAATCTCAAGAGGGGGAAGGGGGTTGAGATTTCCCCCTAAACTTCTACCCTAACATTCACATTTCTAAATAGTGCACTTACATATTTTATGTAGCTTGTCCCATATCCCAAGTCTTGGAGAGATTGAAAAATGCATCACTAGTCTAGCCTTGTCAAAATCAATTTTAAGAAAGAGGCAATCCTAGTTATTCTTTTGGGCATACTCAAATTCTTCTAAGAGGGCTACGATAGAGCCCAATATAAATCTTCCCTTAATAAAACATTTTTACTCTTTTCTTAGTCACCCATCTAGATATGGAACTAGTCTCCTTGCCAAAGTTTTCCAAAGATCTTATAAGCTTAGGAAAGACATGTGATCCATCTCTAGTTGGAGAGAGAATCTTTCTCATCTCTTTTATGGATGAGTTGACATCCCGGTTTACACCTAATGATAGGGCTCAAAACTTGATTGATTCTAAGCTAGCATGAGTGGATGGATGAGAAAATCCTTAAAATCCTTAAAAAATTCATTGGGAAGGCCATCTAGCCGTGAATTCCTCCCCTTCGGCTAAACAGTCTATGGTATCACTTAACCCAATTTCAAAGATTTCCTCATTAAGGATGTTAGCTAAAGACTTAGGTACAACTTTTGGTCTTACTTTGGCTACTCTTGCTCTAGCTAGAATGACCTCATGACTTTGTAGTTAAGGAGGGGTTAATGTCTCGACAAATAAATCATTTGCTATTTCAAGGTTCTTTGAGTTGTTTTTGGCCTTATTGCCATCCTTTTTGGTGACTAATGGGACTAAGTCTCTCTCTCTCTCTCTCTCTCTCTCTCTCTCTCTCTCTCTCTCTCTCTCTCTCTCTCTCTCTCTCTCTCTCTCTCTCTCTCTCTCTCTCTCTCTCTCTCTCTCTCTCTCTCTCTCTCTCTCTCTCTCTCTCTCTCTCCTTTTTGGTTATGGAAAACATCTCCTTAGTTGGATGATTGAACCTACTTGCCCATCTTGCCTTGGTGGTGAAGAGATGTATCCTACTAGCCTCTTCATCTTCTATTTTCTAAAGCCTTGTTTGATTTTGAGAAATTGTGGTTTAGGTACAAAAAGATGATAAAATAGTATTCAAATTTTAAACTTTTACAAATAACATTTAAAAATTTAGAGAGTAAACTAGTAGAGGCATAGAATGTATCTAGCCAAGCCTTTATTATGGCTGGGCCTTTTTGTTATTTGTCCAAGAAAAACCCATATCTTTATCGAATTCAATAAGGTTGTGGAAGGTTTTACAATCCAACCGTGCTTCTTTTCAACTCCAAATATTACTTGCCTTTTTTTTCAAATATTTTATTTAATTCCTCCATCATATTATAGTCACCAACCACAATCACTCTGTAATGAATATTGAGGAGTGAGGACCAGAAATAATTGCTATTTCTTCATCTTGTTTTAGATGTATCATTACTCATCGGTCGGTTATTAGTAGTTGTACTTTTTGAGATGGCTCCATATAAGGTTTCATTGATTCCAACTACAACACCTTCGCTTCTATTGCTATGTTTAGTTGTGAACCTTGTGAAATTACTCTCTATTATTCTTAGATTTTTCCAATGTATTTTCAATTGCTTTAACCTCTTGGAGGTAAAATATGTTGAGGTTTTTAGGTTATCCTTCATCTAATTGACGTTCTCATTAGTTGGTCAAGGACCATTTTTCTAATTTGGAACGTTAATGTCATGCACATGTGAAAGCCATAGCCTCTCATGGGCATGGAAGTTCAGAGAAAAAAACCTATTGTAGCACCACATTAGTATCTTTAGGTGGATCTATAGTCTCTATATTTAGACTGACCTTAGAGAGTCCATTCATATAGGTCACCCACTTTTTGACCCATCCTTTTGAGGGTGGGTATGTAAATTAAGTAATGTATCTATCCTTTTAAATATGGCTCTCCAAAAATGGTTGTTAAACTTTTGATTGTGATTGCTTATATGATATTGGTGGATGATGGCCCTTACAATTGATAAATATTTTCCACAATTAGGCATGCTAGTTTGGAAAACCCTTATAGTTGATAAATATTATCCATAATTAGTAATGCTAGTTTGGGAGGGCCCTTTGTTCCAGGCTAAAGTGGAAAGGCTTCAGTCCAAAATGGATTTATTATGGTCTTCATTTGAGCAATTCTAGGAATATGTTCCTTTAGATCACTCATTTTTTGTGCATTATCAACAACAAAAGTTGGCCTTTTTATATTAAGCTCTCAACAATGGATCTACCTCTCCCAGAGGATGGATGGAGTGGGGCCTAGTCTTCTAACTTGTTGAGGACTAAGGTAGTTTGAATGGTTTTTGAAGACTCTGTGACTTTAGATACTATGTTGATGTCTTATATGTATTTGAGAGGTGATTTGCTTATTCTAGATGATGAAGATTTAGCTTGATATGTTGGGGATGTGGTACTACAAGTTGCTTTGTATGTCAGATACTTGGAGTTATGGATAGATGAGATGTTTCAATATTATTCCTCCAAAGTGGTTGAGTGCCCTGAAATTTCAAGGCATACAATGATTGACTCTATGCTCCTAAATCAAAGACAAAAGAAAGCCTCTATTCATGTGCAGAATATTAACCAACTGAGGGTGGATCTTTTAGCCTATCTTTCCAAACAACATTCATTTGATTCCTCTTTCTTTGATGCTTATCATCGACAATCTGCCTTAGGTCCATCAGTTCCTAGCTCATCTTATTATCAACAAATGACCCATAGATATGATGATTATCTATCCCTTTATAAATCCAACTCAACAGTTATTGTACCTCGCCTTTTCCAACCTCAAGGTGCCCCTCAAATTTCGATCTTTACTCATTGTTCTTTCATTGAAGATCGTGTCTTTTCTCCTCGTCCGTCTTGTCCTTCACCATCTATACATATTCCTCCCACTTTTTCCGCCTATTTATTAACACATTTTTAAGAGATTCTCCTAAATTTTCATCTAATCCCTCTTTAGCTCATTCCTCATTTTATGATTTTGCCTACCCATCTCTTCATCCTCTTTTACTAGTTCCTCTTCCATCTCCCTAGACGAAGAGGATGGAGCTCAATTGATTCTCTTACTAGACCTCAGATTAATTGGCCATTAATTCCAGGGGAGTGGATGACTGCTAGTCAAGCATATTAGAATTATCTACATTTTGCTCAACAACATTCTCAATCTACAAATTCTTTAGTGAGATTGATGGCTCGTTATGCTTGGTACCTAGCGTATATGCATAGGCATCCACATAATGATCCAAAGGCCATTCCAACATTGTACATGAATGTAAATGTGAACATTGATTCCCAACAATTGGATGTATTGTATTTTCATGCCCTTTGTCTGCCTAGCAGATACCTTCTCTTACTAAAGAGGATGTCTTGCCTTCGAATTTTCCAAAATTCTCCAAAAACTTTTGTGGATGAATCCTTATCTATGGACCGTTTTCACAATCACCAAGCCTTCAAGAGGGATCATCTTCGATGATACCTCTCAATGTATCTTTTATGATTTATAATGATATCTCTCTCTTTTGGAGGTGCCATTCAGATGGTTGTTTTGTGTTTTGTGTTTTTGTTGTGTTAATTTATATGTGATGGGTTCGTGGTGGTTGAATATTTGATTTATTTGAGAGCTATATTTTTGGAGATTTTTAGTGATGGTGATGGTGTATGGATAGCTCAAGATGAAAAGATACAGAACCTCTTATATTCTTTACAAATTTGTCATGATTTTTTGCTGTTTATAAGATATGTTAACGGATAATGGTGTTTTCCTTTCGTTGTATTTTTTATTAGATGTAGGTTATAAGATGGGGTCGTGGTTAGATGGTTTATTGAAGATGTTAAAGAAGATTGAGTTGAGCTCTTTGATAAACTTATATTCCCTTTTTCCTAGGTCATGAGGATGCTCCCTTATTAAGTGTGGGGATATGTTGAATGCTGAAATGACGTGTTTTTTTGTTGATTTTTGTTATTTTTGAGGGTTGAATGGTTGATTTTTGATGGATTTTGAGTGATGTTTAGTTATTTTGGAAGTATTTGAGAGTTTTTGGGATGGGGTGGGATGGTTTTGATAATCTTATGATGTTTTTCAGTAGAGATATAAGGCTTTGTGATGTTTTGATAGGTTCTGTTTTGAGGTTGTGATTAGTTCTGACAGCTTCTGTTTTGTTATGTTTTTCTTCTGTATGGAAGGATAGAGTCACGACTGATAAAGTATGAGGTTGTTTGAAAGATTATTGAATGGTTTTTTATGGGTTTGAATTATTTAAGTTGAGTTGGATACTTTCTGTTGATCTTCTGTAACCCTCTATTGAGCTTCTGTAGAGCCTCTATTCTTATTTTGTTATGTTCTATATGCCTCTGTAAGCATTCTGTTGGATGAGGGTGTAGTATGGGAAAGTTTTCTAGCCTTGGAAAGGGATGGATGCAAGTTCAAAAGAGCTCAAGAAAGTGGAAGAAGTAGTTGTTGAAGACTCAAGAGAAGACTGGAGTGAAATGACAGTAGTGAACTATGAAGAGTCACTGTAGTGGCTCTGGTGACCTTTCATATTAGACATACCTCTTGGGAGGGGTATCCATGACCAAAGAAGGGTTGTTGTGAGCGATTATTGAGTATTGTAGTGAGGAGATTGTGAGGTGCCCGCCCATCGGTTGTCCAAGCATGCTTTTAGCGGTCTATCGAGAAATGAATGTAAGCGTCGCTGCTCAGCACTCCCATGGAATGTTTTGAGTTTTGTCGCATAAGGTTTTCCGAATCCACCTTGCAACAGAACATTCACGGCCGAACCCACTAGGATCGACCTAAAATTCGAGTTCCTAGTTGTCAAGGTCTCCTGATAGCATTCTAGCGTCGGGGTTTGGACATCCTCCTTTATGTAGAGATACCCAATCCGAAGCAGACCCATGTCGCACTTGGTTCAAGGAGAATGGAAAACGAGAGGGATGCACTGCTCAACCTCTCTGCCCCTAGGGCATAGTCCCATTTCGGTTCCCTAAAACAATATGAATCAAGGTTCTATCCTAACAATTTCTAAGGTCGAAGACGGTAAACCTTGTGAGAAGACTCCCAGTTCTCTGGGACCACTCTACCGTAGGACGGACCTGTCGGGGGTTTTGCCCACCCACTTCCCTTAATAGCTTTAGTTTTCTAATTAGGTCCTACCACATTTATGTGTGACACTTAAAGTCAGCTTTATTAATTAAGCCTTTTAGGGAACATGGTTCATTTGCATAACTTATAGCACAGATACAAAAACAGGGCAAAGTAATCTATTGACAAACAAGATTCAAACAAGTTCTTTAACTTATCTTCAAGTTAATATTTGTCTCCCTCCCATACGGGAGAAATTATATATTGCTTCTGTCCAATAGAAGTATCTCTTCTGCCCTGCAGAAGTAGCTAGTCCAAATCTCATGGCACCACAAACTCAATCCTTTATCTAGAATAGGATCTCCCAACATGCCCAGATGTTGGGGGCCACGGAGGTCTTCAACTCCATTCTAGACCTAGCAAAGGGTGTCCAGAGCTTCAACTGACTTGCAAGCTGTCTAGGAGCAAAACATCATTCCCATGGTTGGCCTTTTCACCACTCGACCTTCGGCCCATGAATCGAGTAGTGCCCTCTTTGGGTTAATCTGCGGTGCGATCATGGAGGTGATCCACCCATGCAAAATATCATTCCTTAATTAAATCCTTTAAGAATCAAGCACAAACAAGGCATTCAACCCTAATATCATTTTCTAGGAAAACATTTCTTTATCCCCATGGCAACTTGTCATCACAGACCCTTGTCATGCTTTTAGCTTAAATCACAAGCAATTGGAACAATCATCCAAACAACAATGAGACAACAACTAACAACCAATTGAATGTAAAAGCATTTAGGATGTTGTTCGATCAACTAACAAAAAAAACTAGTTGTATTCTTGCCAAACAATGCAAGAGTAGTCGCAATAACATTTCCATCACATATCTGCTCTTCCCCTTGGGATCAACGAGCGATTCTGTATAAAATTTACTTAACACTTGTCTGCACAATTTTTAATGTCATGATTATGCCATTCATAACCCTTGACCAATTCTTCCTTGTAATTGCTCTATCAACGAATAAGCCACATGCAACTAGGTGCAATTAACTTTCCTTACTATATGCGATTCACAAGCTCCATCTTACAAATATGTGAGATGAAATGATCTATACTCGTACATCATAGTATGGGGCCTAATGTACCTCATATGAGAATCAAAATAAGCATCTACCAATTTGGAAATACATTACTTACGATGGGTACCGCAATTAGATTGACAGTGATGCCTTCGCCCAAAGCTTCGTTGTTGGTTATGGGATTGCCATCCGCACGTGACATTCTTCGCATGGGGGTCATCGTCTGTAAGTAGACTCAGGAGATTAAGAAGGTGGAATAGATTCAAGATGGGAGAGCATAAGAGAAGATGGTTAAGTCGAGGATTGAGATAGAGGGAATTGTGCAACCTCTCGGGGTGACTCCTCTCTCTCTCTCTCTCTCTCTCTCTCTCTCTCTCTCTCTCTCTCTCTCTCTCTCTCTCTCTCTCTCTCTCTCTCTCTCTCTCTTTCAAGAGCTCTCTCACAATCTCTTGGAGGGTATCCTTCTCTCTACCTTTGTCTCGCAGCCTCTCGGGGTCTCCTTATGCTTCCTTATGCCTCCCCATGCCTCATGTTTATAGTGAATTAGAGGACAGGGCGTGTGGCTGAGAAGTGGAGCTCTTTGTGGAGGGGGATCTTGGAAAGATCAGTGATCTGATGCTTACATCATAAATCTGATGGTTCCATTGGCTCCGAAAGGCTCTTAGTTCACTCTTTCTTCTTTTCTCTGTTCGAAGTGCTATCTACTGCCTGTAGACTGCGATCGCGATGCGCGCGATCTCGCAAATCCTCTCTTTATTTTTTTCTTTTCATAAAATCTCCAAAACTAACTAAAACATCACTTGTCTTTTCTTTTAAATGACATCCAGTTCTAGAAATCTCTATCTCTCTCTCTTTTTTAAAAATTTAAAGGATAATATCTAAAATATCTAAAATATTCTAGTCTTGTCCAAAAGTCTAATATTCTTAGACCATCCTTACTACGCACATTAAAATTAGTGATTAATATAGCTCATCTCTCTTGTTCACGTTATAACTTCCATGAAGGGTGGCTACGATCCTTGTTAATCCAAGAAAAATATCAGATTTATGACTCTCAATTTTTCTAAATAAAATATTTTTAATTAAGTAAAAATCCTTAATTATTAATGTTAGTTAGTTTTTACCTTAATTAGTCTTTAGTTAGTAACCTTACTAACTTATTAATTGACTAACTAACTTTCGAACTAACCAACTAACTTTTATTGTGTGGAAATATTACATCCTCCTCCCCTTAGAGAAATCGAGATGTCCTCATCTCGAGAGAAACTGGGGGTATCATTTTGGAACCTATGGGTTACGGTCCCACCATGCTTTCGTTGCACTACTCTGATCACTCACAGACATGCGGTCTTTTGAAAAAAACAACCTATTGTATTTGATATATCCGAGTCTTGATTACAAGAGAAAATTTATTGTAGTTACATCTCATGGATATCTTCTAGGTTTTTCCTAAGCACTTGGTATATTCTAGATCACTGGAGCTTGTACAACTTCATTTCTTGTAAGCTCAAGTTCTCTTCGAGTTTCATTGGGACAATTGATATAGTTATGTCCAATGTTGTGGCACTCGGAGCATCGGTGTTTAGGGTGCTTTGGACATTACCTTTTGAAATGACCTAACTCCCTGCAATAGAAACATCGCAGAACTTTATCACTTGTGGTCACAAGATTCTTGGTTGTCCTTGCTAGGATTTTCTTCTTTAGACCAAATTGTCCTAGGATCCTTTTAGCAGATTGGAGTGGCCCTTTATCTTGGAAACTATGTTTCCAGATTGTCATCTTCTTAGTTCAGGACTGAGCTCCATGGACAATTGGCTTTGCTTGTAATACTAAAGAATACTTCCAAGCTTCGACATTCTAGTAAGACCCAATCTATATTAGTTGAGAAGAAACGACTTAAGAGAAATTCATTGCACGTTATAACTGTCATTCCTTGCCAGAGTATCTCTAATCATTTGCAAGTTCTAGGCTCAAAATAGATGCAACTCATATTACTCAGGTTAACTATAGTTACAAGAGTAAAGTTTTTTCCAATACAAGTTGTATTTCATGTCGACAAAATTTCTAGAATTTCTAGTCATCCTAAAGAGGCATTGTCAGTTCTAGGTCTTCGTCTTCATCTGATTCCTCTATATATCCATAGAATACACTTGTGTAGCTTCATTTTATTGGAGGGTCAATGTCTTCTGGACCTAGATTAGGGCAGTTTGCTTGGATATGTCCTAGCTCATTACAATGGAAGCATTGACGGTAGGGACATCTCCTACGGAGGTGCCCTATCTCGCCGCACATGTGGCATCTCTTCTCCTGATCTCGAGAGTTATCTTTGCTACGATTGCCCGATTTAAGTTCTTGGACGATTGGATTCGCTCGGCGTAATGCATCTTGCAAGTCCGTTGGATGCAGTACTTCAAGATGATGGTTGAGAGGAGTGTTTAGGCCATGGCAAAACTTGGACACTTGCTGCGCAATATCCATAGGTGGTGCGTATTTTAGTAGGGTTACAAACTCTGAGTAGTAAGATTCCAGGGTTAATTCTAGCTGCTTGAGCTTAAAAAATTCATTCATTCTCAAAGTCTGGTAGGTTGGCGGAAGGTATCGTCTGAATACTGCATCTTTCAACTGAGCCCAAGTGACAGTGGCTTCGAGAATACCTTGATCCTTGCACCATTGATTCCACCATAACCCAGCCTAGCCAATTAGCTTAAGTTTGGCTATCATTGCTTGATTGGTAGAAGCAGTTCGCGAAGCAGCAAAATAATCATCCATTGACTCAATCCATTGTTGAGAAACACGGGATCTAGAGCATGGCAAAAGCTATGGAGGTTGGAAGGCAGAGATAAACCTCATGATGACATAAACAAAGAAGACAAGACTGTTACACAAGTGAATTAGGTTTCAAGATTGAGACTTGAACTCATAAACACATTCTCATGTACTAGACAGACAATGACAATGACACTAACTGAAAGAGGAAAGCATCATGATATTGTATTCATCTCATATGAAAGTGATAGTCAAGTACAATGTTATATAGAATTGGATAGTAGCATTCTGCACCACTGTGCTTATGGGATTTAGGACCTCATCCTAGACTGCTTGCTTTCCCTTGTCTACTACTCCATACAAAGAGGCATACAAATGGATGTGATTGCTAGAATCTCAACACCCCTCCTCAATCACAACCAGGAAGGCACAAAATGTGTAGAGGCTTTAGTGAGAGCAACACCTGGAAAGTGTGGGCATACCACAGACATGGCAAAACACTAGAGGCTGTCGTAGAAAAGGCTAAGTGTGGGTACCACAAACATGATGGACATCCAGAGGCTGTAATAGGGGCCTCACAAAGTGTACAGAGACTGTAATGCCAGGTTACATGAGGAGTTTACAAGCTTATGGTAGGAGTAGCAATGGCAAGTACATACAATAAAAAATTCTAGTAAAAATTTAGGTCAAGGACCGACAAGCCCTTGTGGTTTTCTATATTTTTAGGTATGGCATTATGAGCATAACAAAACTTCTTTTCCTTCTTCATCTTGATGTAGGTCTTCTTGTCGGTGTAGTCCAACTTGCTCTTTTTGATTTTGTACTTGTTATTTACTTTGCTTGCAGCTTTAGTCTTCATGTCCATGTCCATGTCCCCCTCAAGCAAAGATACCGTCATCTTTGAGCCAGCGGAAATGTCTTCAAAATCTTGCATTATCCCAAAGGTAGCAGACATGTCTTCAAGTTCTTCAAATGAGCTCATTGATTGTGCTTTAATGTAGGCAGCTCCATGTCTCTTTGCAACTAGAATAGAAACATCTTCTATGTAGTACCGGTGAGCAACGAGAGTAGTTATGTCACTCTTGATAAGAAGCATCCACTTAAAAATCTTCATGTTTGGTAGATGCATCAGCATCAAATGAGTGAGATTAGACCACCAATGAGTTGATTTTTGAATGTGCTAAAAAACACAAGTGCCAAGAAGCACTGAATTAGTATCAAGAGATACTATGCTTGAACTTCAAGTGGGTTGCCTAATCTTCAGGTGGGTGCTTGGATCTTCAGGCGTGTGCTCCAAATCTTCTTCTTGAAGATTTATACTAGCTGGAAACTTCAGATCTGAGTAACAAATGCTTCAGTTGATTGAGAAGAAGCAAGAGCTTAAAGTGAAGGAAGAAGCTTGAGTTAAAGTGGCTTGGTCTTCTCTTGAATCTTTTCCTTGTTAATTCTTCAATCTTCCCCTCCTCAAATCATGCACAACACTTTAGTGCTCAGTTTGATTTGAATGTCAGGAATGTCAGTGAGTTGGAACTGGGGAAATGAAGTAAATAAGAGCTTGAAAGAAAATAGCTATGGTGGAGCTTTTAGGGATTACAACTCCCGACTGGTTTTCGACCTAGCGCAACTCACAAAAGTAATTATTTGACAAACCCTTTCATGATAAGAGAGCTTGGATAGTGGGCTTTCTTTGCCCTATGCTGACAGGACAAACCGCGGAGCGCAGACTCAGATCCAGACGTATGACCAGCAACCAACATGTTCTGGACAGCGAGGACAAAAAATCACAATGCCATAGATAGGAGCGACCAATGTCAGGGGTTGATGTGCTGGGTTGAAGCGCCCTGAAGTGCGGAACAAATCTTTAAAAGGAAGTGGGTTAAGATATTGATTGGTTGAGGAGATCAAGAAGCTCCAAGGAGGCAGGGTCTTGTAGGCTATGGTAGACAAGCAGTGGCTATGAGATTCAGGTGAACAAATGAGGTCATGCCTTCAACCTGAGCTGGGGAGAGATCAAACTTTGTTGTGGGATACACTTGCATGTAAATTGTTTATTTATTCCATAAGATCTCAAAAATTCATTGAACTCATTAGAGATGTATTCTTCCCCTCCATCCAACATCAAGCACTTAACTTTCAAGCTTGTTTCTATCTTGACAATAGCCTTGAAAATTTTAAAGTGATTTTCCACAGGTTACCTCCCTCACTTGATGGTGGCCCACGTCCCTTGTTATTGACTTTGATGATCCCCACCAAGCAGTCATGTCCAACCATTTCTAGCGGAAGCCTCCCTCATAACCCATTATTAGGAGAAGCCTCCCTTGTTGGTGGTGGCCCGCATTTTGTGTCTTAGGGGTCTCCATCAAGTTGCGTTTGGCCACAATCCACGAGGGGAAGCCTCTTGGTGTGTTTGTGACCCTTGTTCCCTATAAAAGTCCCCAAGGGTCATTGCCAAGTGGTGCATGGCTACCCACTACCAGGGAAAGCCTCCAACCATCATTCAATGGTGGTGACCCTCGTTTGTTGTTATTGTCTTGGAGAGTTACCACCCAAAGGTGTGTGGGTATCCATTATGAGGGGAATCCTCCCTCGCTTGGTGGTGGCACTCATCTCGTGTTATTTTCCCTTAAGAGTCAACTTCTCTTAGTGTGTAGTTCATAAGTGTAAGTCAGTAGGCTCTATCGTTTGGTAATGACCCTATTTGGTCTTTGGTTTAGGCCTAATGCCTCCATCTCATCAAGGTGCATAAGATACCAAGATCACCAAGCAATGCTTGGAGAGTTGCATAGGATAGAAAATCACATGCAACCTACAATACTACGCCTATAGTTCCAAAGGTTGGTTTGCAAAATCTGTGAGGAATGGGGCATTGACATGATATGGAGCATATCTGCAATTCTATCTCTTCAACAGATTGTAGAGGACTTCCTCATGGATTTTTTTAAGGATACATTTTATTGTAGCCCATGTTCAGAGGGTGACTATCATGTCGAGAGATTTCAATATCTTGCACCACCTATGGCTACGATACGATAGACTACTAAATCCTGTTGATATCTCCGATTGGCACATGCAAAAAATTCTTGCTATCTTGCCTCTTCAGCATCAATGAATGAAGCTAAGATCCTCGTCTTTCATGAAAAGGACACACACTTATAGAGAGCAAGAGCAGTGGCCCAACACCAATAGGTGGCCAAGACCTGGGACGACACAATCCATTGACATGTCTCCAAGCCTTGCCCCACCACCCCGATTCCCATCACACTGAGCCCCTCCGAATCTTCCAATAATAGCCCTACCACTTTGATTCCCCCCAAGTCTCATCCTTTGACCCCTCCAAGTCCCGCACCACCACTCCTAGCCCCTCCTAGATAAGTCCCACCACTCTAAGCCCCTCTAGGATGAGCCCCACCACTTTGAGCCCCTCTAAGTTCCCTTGCATCACTTCAAGCCCCTCCATGTCCCACCCCTCAAGGCCCTCCGAGATGAGCCTCTCCAAGAGGAGCCCCTTAAGGATGGCCCCCCCAACACCAAGGCTGAGCCACTCTAGACAAAGCCCCATCACGTTGGCCCCTCTATGCCCATGAGCCCCAGTCCCGCCACCCTGAGTTCCTCCATGCTAAGCCCCCCAAGGAGGAGCATGTCCATGCTGAGCCTCCTAGATATGAGCCCCTCCATGTTGATCCCCCCAAGAAGGAGCCCCTTCAGGCTGACCCCCCAAGGACGATCCCCCCAAGGATAAGTCCCTTCAACCCATGCCTCACCACTTGCAATCATCCTCCATGAGTGCAAGACCCCAACTTGCAACTGCCCCCTCCTCACCAATACCTTCTTGAACACAATATTAGTGAGTTTGGGAATCTCCCAATTCCCATTTTTTGAATACTAAAAAGGTGCCACCCGGATAACATGCCCATAAGTTTCTCAAAACCATATGATGTGACCTATCATTGGAAAGTGCTTGAAAAATGGAATCTACTGAGCTATAGAGTGCTTGATTTGGAGTTATAGTGTTCAAGTTATGACAAATCCAAAGATTTGACCACGTGTCCCAAACTTATGGGAAATTCCCATATTTCCCAATATGGTATTCTTGTGCCTTTGCCTCCACCTTAGCTTGTCGACATCCACCAATTCAAGCTCACCCCCCATAATGAGCTTGACCTCATCCTCAATGAGTGCTTTAGCAGTGATGGGGGAGGTAATGGCCCCCACCAGGGTAGTTGTACCTTTGAGAGGGTAGTGGCAGGTTGTGGAGCTAGACATGGTGGACGTTGGAGTGCTTACTTGTCCTAATGAAAAGGAGTTGACTAACTCCATCCTTCTTGCCCTCCAATAGTAGGTTTTAGCTATTTGTTTTTCAGGCATCTCAACCATTGATCTCATTGATATGTTTTCTTAGTAATCTATTTTTGTGCCCCTTGCATTTAATAGCTATATAATGTCATTATTGCCACCAGAGATCTAGAGATGTGTACTGTCTTGACCCACTACTGTCTCATCCCTTGCAAGATTGCAAAGTCTCATGGGAAGGAGCTTTGAAGTAGTGGAGTTACATCTTGACTGATGGTGTGAATTGTCTTCATTTTCATACCATCAGAAGTAAGTGCTTCATTAAATGGCATTGCTTGTTTGTGTAGACCTAGTTTTTTTTATCTTTGTTTTGGTGATTTATCTACTTTGATGATTGAATAGCTCTCACTCGAGTATAATATTGTACAATATCCAATAAAATATTTTTTATTTTACAAATATTTTGGCAAGGGCTGCCATGGAAGTGTGTGATAGAAAGTATCTACACCTCTCCTTTGAGATTTGGCTCTTGCTCTTTGAAAGTGTCGACCCTAAACTAACTTTACCTGTGTCTCTAGGACTGGGTGCAAACTTGTGGCTTGCATGGAGGGAATTATTTTTGTAATAACCCTTTTATTTAATCAGAGTATAAGAATTGTGCATGCCCCACAATAGGGCCTTGGAGATGTCAGTTTTGTGGATGGAGGACATGCCTCAATGTGTTTCTCCTTTTGAAGGTTATATACAATCTTCCAAATGTGAGTGGTTTTTATAATGCAAGCTTGTTTTGTGAGTCAAAGATTGACTAGCCACAACACTTAAACCTTGTGCAAATATGGAAGCATCCGTTTCAGGTAGACCTACAACAAGAGTAAACAATCCACCAGCATGTTTCCCTTTTGCAATCATTTTTTGATCTTCTACATAACAATCACTAGATGTGAATCAAACTTGCAAACCTTGTTCTACCATCTAACCAATAGAAACAAAGTTTTTTGTAATATTGGTACATGCAATACATTAGCCAAATACTTAGTTTTGCCATCTTGCATACTCAAAGGAACATTTCCAACATGAGTAATGGGGCGAGTTGTATCATCCCCTATCTCGATATGGCTCAGAGGCTCTAGAATGCACCTCTCTCTAAACCATTCTTTATGAGAAATCATGTGGTTAGAGGCACCTAAATCTACATACCATACATCATTCTTTGATGAACCATCAATAGTCATAGTGTTCATAAAGTGCTACATAACAAATAATTGTTTGCTTTTGTTATCATTGTTTCTACTACTGGATGCATATATATCTTGCTACTTTTTCCCATTTCTAATTTTAGCTTTCTTTTTAAAACAAATTTTAGAAATGTGGCCTTTCTAACCACAATGTCAACACTCTCTGCTATCACCAAAATTCTATTGTCTATTAGAGTCAGTAGCTTGCCCTCTTTGGCTTCCTCTTCCTCAAGACTATCCTCCTCTATTTTGTTGTGCATCATAACTTTAACCATGACTACCATCTTGCCCTCTGCCACCACCTCTACCTTTGTTAGTGGATTAAAACACATGTTTAGAATTTTTTTTCTTTGAGAAGAAGAGGAATCTAACCAAGGTTCTCCTTCTCAAGTATTAGCATAAAAATCAAGTCTGCAAAAGCAGGGATATCATCCCTTGTATTTATAGATGATGTGAAGCTCTTGTATTTATCTCCAAGTCCATCTAAACATGCATGTAGAATATCATCATCATCAACTACCACACTGATAGATCTAAGAGCTTCCACAATACTCTTGATCTTCAAGGCATAATCATTAATGGATAGGTTCCCTCTTTTCACTATGTTCAGCTTATATGTTATGATAGCCACTCATCCTAACATAGAATTTGTAGTGGGAGTTATGGCACGTTATATAGCTACACCTGGCAAGTAACATTAGAAAACTGTCAAGGGTATCATGTGATACTTTAGAGGCAAAGTGGATATATGCATTTGCTTTGGTAGGCAAGATATAGGAGTCATAGCTTACATTGACTCATATTATGTAGGATATGTAGATAGTAGGAAGTCCATCTTTGAGTATATCTTTACCTATGCTAGAGGTGCTATCTCTTGGATGTCTAAGATTTAAAAATGCATGACCTTATCTACTACCGAGGCTAAGTACACTGTAGCCATGTAACGTGTCCCCCTATCCACTTGTAGGACACGTCTTAGAATCCCATCGGGAAGAGAGTCTAGAAAGCACTGCCCAGCACTCCCAAGGAATGTCATGGGGTTTGTGATCTAGGTCTTCCCGAGTCTGCCACAGAAGCATTCTGACCATTCCCACTTAGGACCGACCTGAATCAGGGTTTCCCTAATAGTCAAGTTCCTAGGAGGTAGCTAGCGTCGAGCTCTAGACAAACCACTTTATGCAAAAACATCAGGGTCGAAGCAGATTTATACTGCACTTGGTTCAAGGAGAATGGAAAACAAGAGGGATGCAAAGCTCAACCTCTCTGCCCGTAAGGCATAGTCCCATTCCATTCCCCTAAAACAGCATAAATCGAGACTCTAGCTCTATAGATTCTAGGTCATTGTTACCTTGCTGTCAAAGTTCCTGGCCAACCGGGACCACCCTTTCGTAGGACGGACCTAGAGTCACGTCCACCACACTTTCCTCGGGTTTCTTTAGTTATCTAATTACCTACCACATTTAGTTTGACAAGCAAAAACATCTTCCTTAATTAGCCAATTAATCACAGGCATTGACACAGAAAAATATTTTCAAGCAAGTTCCTTTTTCAACATTTGATCTTTATTTATCAGTCTTGGGAATACATCAAATAAACCTGCCGAAAGGCTATTCTAGCAATCCACAGGGATCACTATTCCAAGTTCCGTCCATTGACTAGTATGCGAGCCTCAAGATCCCATCTCGAGTCATGTCGGCCTCTTGTGCAGGATCCCGAGGCAAGGGATTTACGGCTAGAGCCTCCCCTAGAACCCAAGCGTCCTCCTGCTCCAAGTAGAACCCACGGAGAGACCTCTCGCAGAGGGTTCGGTCCACATACCCGGTGTGGCTAACAACCCCCTTGAATAGGGTCAAGCAGACAGTCAGAGGTAACTGGTACTGCCTCTCCCTCCAAGCTTTCAACCTAAAGCATTAGTTATTTTTCCTGAATTAGTTCCTTGATCAAAGAAGTACAAACAGTGCACCTAAGTGTACAATCACGAGCATTCCAGTGGTCGTTTGTACGGCCAACTGCTAAGGTGTGATTCCTTCTCCCCGAATGCTTTCAGCATTCGATCCTGGATCAATCGCCACCTGGCAAGATCCCAAGGGTTTCGTAAGCTAAGTTGCTTGTTTACCCTCTTTCCTTGGGTTAGGGTTCATACCCTGTTGACCCAAATTGTCAATACCTTAGGTTTCCTTATATTAAGGTGAATACTTCCTGGGCAACCTTGTCGCCCTCTGTGGTTGGTCAATTGCTTCTTTGGCAATTCATTACTACCCTGGCTTCACAAATCAGTCTTCAAGGAAGAGTGTTGAAGCAGGACAACTACTCACTTTCTAGAAAATTAGACTTGTAATTAGAACTCGTCAAACTTGGTCTAAGGTGTAGTCGTGCTATTTTGTGATTTAGACACAAGACCATACGACGTTGCAGCTTGCTGCATGAGATAGGTGACAACACCTAACTTGTGGGATTATTTTCTTATCACACAGTATTCCTTGGTCAAGAATTCCTTTGATCAAGATGTAGGGTTTGGGAGTCCTATTGACCCAATCCAAAACCTTGACCCTACTGGGCTGATAGTTGTTTTGGCCCTAGGGTTTCTAAATTCCCTGCGGAGGTCTAGGATTTGGTCAACTGATCCTTAGGGTAAGAACCCTAGATCATTTTTACACGATGATTAAATAATCCTAACATTTTGCGGATGTGGGTAGGACCTTGAAGATTGGAAGTATTAAATTGGCATCCCAAGTGCGATACTAGGCAGAATTTTATCATAGCTTAACCCTACCTAGCACCTTGAGGTGATCATCATATGCTAACTAATCATACCTTTATTATTTCTCATATAAGCTACTCAATTATACATGAATTACTTAGTTGATCTAACCAACCCACGATTTAAGATGATCTTCCCTTTTAAAGATGCAAATACTTTCTTCTAAATTTGCAAGTACTTTCCCCTAAAAGATGTAAGTAACTGCAAGATAGGTGAGATGCATCATTCCATGCAATTTCGAGACCATAGACCTTTTTGCCTTTATGCAACTTAAAGGATCTACAGAGATCTTCCTTTTCCTTGCCCTATACTATAATGATTGATATTCAGAACTAACTCTTATAAACCCTACGTTGATGCATTGAAATCAAAGCTTTAGCATTTTAATGAAGATGCATCCTTTCTCAAATTCAAACTTTGATAAAAGAGCTCCATGAATGAGCAAATGCCATGAGTCCATCATTGATTTAATCCTTCCTTTATCACTTAACCCAACCTAGAATGTAGCTATCATCGCATGCAATTGCAAGGTTCATAAATCCTTTCCATGCATTGCGACTATTTGGACATCATTTAATGGGCGTCTGTGATTATCTTATACATGAATCACAACCAGGAATTTACTATGTAAGTGCATTATGTGTTATGAGCTCTATCCTTTGCGATGCAACAAGGACGCGCTCTTAGCATGATATCATCTTTTAAGTTATGCATCATACGTTTGAAAATGCAGCTACTCATGACCACGGAAGTGCAAGCAAATGCAAGTACTTGACATGCCACTAAACTTTGTAAATTGAATGAGTAAATGCATTTAAAGCTTCCCTACGAGAATTAAACATGCTTTATGCATCCTTTCCATGCGGAAATATTTCCTAGAACTTGGGCATTCGAGATCGGGGTGTTGTCCACTCTCGTACTTTGGGTGGAAGCTCCCATGTGCGCTCCTCTCATCTTTTGCTTGGGAGCCATTGACGAATCAAATCTTGGCTCAGCAACTTTTTGGTCTAATATCTTCATTTCAGTCTTCAATCAAGCTTTTGTAGCCATGGGATGGCTCTCTGATACCATGAAAACAGACAAGAGAGGAGAGAGGTGAAGCATCCAAGAGCGTGTGTGTGTGTGCGCGCGCGCACGCACACACACACACACACACACACAATGGAGACTTAAGTCCATAGAGAGATAGGGCTGAAATATTCTTCTTTACACAAAAGAAATTAGTCTACAACATGATAAAATACTAATATGAAAGTACCACAATGTATGTACACATGATTACTAAGTGTAAATGCACTAAGAAAGAACATATGGCACAATAAATGTGCCATAACCAAGGATGGACTACTTGGGTGTAGTCCAACTATAGAATCATTGGCATATCTTCATGTTGGTCACCTAACACACCAATGAATAATATTGTGCCACATTACCAAGGCACATATTGGATGCCAAGTCATGTAGAGCTCAACATCTCAACACTTCATGGGTGTTAAGAAGAGGACAGGAGAGAGAGAAGAAGAAGAAGGGAGAGAGAGTGCAGAAGAGAGAGAAAGATTGTAGGAAGGAAGAGAAAGAGAGTGATGAGGAGAGAGAAATACTAGAAAAGGAGAGAGAAATATAAAAATAGAGAGGAAGAAGCCATGAGAGCTGGGAGAGAGGGATGAAGATGAAAGGAGACTTGTATTATTATCAAATGCCCCAAAATCAAGTCCCTAACACCTTATATACTAGCCAATGTAATAGGAAAATAATAGCTACACTGGCTGGTATATAAGGTATTAGGGACTTGATTTTGGGGCATCTGATAATAATACAAGTCTCCTTTCATCTTCACCCCTCTCTCCCAGCTCTCATGGCTTCTTCCTCTCTCTTTTTGTCTTTCTCTCTCCTTTTCTAGTCTTTCTCTCTCTTATGCACTCTCTCTCCCTTCTTCTTATTCTCTCTCTCCTATCCTCTTCTTGACAAGTGGTTTCTCTCTCATTTTCTAGTCTTTCTCTCTCTTTTGCACTCTCTCTCCCTCCTTCTTCTTCTCTCTCTCATGTCCTCTTCTTGACAAGTGGCAGACCACTTGTCAAGAAGAGGACGCCACTTGTCAAGAAGAGGACAGGAGAGAGAGAAGAAGAAGGAGGGAGAGAGAGTGCAGAAGAGAGAGAAAGACTAGAAAAGGTGGGAGAAAGACAGAAAGAGAGAGGAAGAAGCCATGAGAGCTGGGAAAGAGGGGTGAAGATGAAAGGAGACTTGTATTATTATCAGATGCCCCAAAATCAGGTCCCTAATACCTTATATACTAGCCAGTGTAGCTAGTATTTCCCCATTATTAAATCCCCCTCTCTTACAATGGGCTTGTGTGCTTCCACTTACGCTCTATCGTTCAACTATTATCATAGCTTGGACTCAAATGGCTTCACCAATCATTTACTTTAGTCCACCCATGAAGAAGCTTCAATTAAGGTTTCATGATAGCCATTGTTTCTTCCTCCCGAGATATACATTGAGTATTCCTTTCTCTTGGCCTATTCTAGCTTGCTCCCATGGCTTGTCGAGGAGCTTCCTATGGCTTAGTTGAGCCTTGTTAGTGCTTATTGAGTTGAAAACCAGCTATTCTATCTAATTTGAGTGGATACAAAGCATGTTGTAGAAGTCATGTCAGCTATAGTAGCTTGACAACACTTTCATATTTTGGTCATAACTTTTGCATATGATGTTGGTTTCAAGTATTCTATAGCTAGAAATGAAGAGAGCTATAAACTTTGCACACTTATAGAGTTGATTTTATGTAGTTTTCAATTCTATGTTTTACAAAAAAACATAATAATTTTGGTTTGGACAACAAGTATTTGATTGATTTATGCTTTGTTGATACTTATGAGGAATATTTACAATGCTCGAATGATGCATTGATGCTTTGGAGAGGTATTCGGGATGATAATAGCTTGATAAGCTCAGTCATTGAAGTGTTTATTGATGTAATAATAAATTGGATAGCAAGCATACAATAGTGAGCTTCATACTTAGAATGCCTATTATACCTATATGGCATTTTGGATATGCTACATGTCTACGATACTATATAGCATTGATATATGAGCGTGGATATGGTTATGACATGATTTGGTACTTAGATTTAAGCTACATTTGATGTAGTTGGGCTTTGATTAGTTACTCACTCACTTAGAACTATTGAAGTTTCATTGGACATATGCTCTTAGATGTATTTGTGATGTGCTTGGGCTTCTTGGATACTTTGATGTACATGTCTTGAGCTTTGCTTGCTCACTTTGCATTTTGGATTCACTTCTAGTGGGAGATTTTGTACTTACTTGGTAGAGTTTGGTTCTTTAAAGGCAGTGGGAGTGTCTTGCTTATGTATATACTCAATTGAAATATGCATACATTGTTCTTGCAAATATTGACTAGTGGATTGATTTACTTTTGAACATTTGGATACTTGGTACCTACTATTATTGTTAGTGGGTTGTTAGTGATGGATACTTGACACACACTGGTTGTATGCCTATGTATATGACACTCTATATGTTTCAGTAGCTATTGATACTTGGTTGCTACATTGCTAGTTGTATTCTATATATGTCACATTGCTACTCAAATATCCTTGGTAGTGGGAGCTTACTTTCTTGGCTATTTGCACTTAGTTGGATTGACATATACTGCTATCTTTCTTTCAGCATTGATGTAAGTATAGGTTTTCAGATGCTTTTGGAGAGTGGATAATTGGTTTTGACACTCTATTGATTGTAGTTTGTGGATAGCTATACTCTCATTTGTTCCCACTCTTTTGCCTATCCATTTGGATTAGTTTTGGGGCTATTTTGCTAAATTTATAGTAGCTTATACTCTTATAATTTCTAGACACTTACAGTCATGACTAATGCTAATTTGAATATTGAGAAACTTCATGGCAATACCTTCCAATATTGAAAAATACAGATATGGCAAGTCTTGGTGTAAAAGAAGTAGATTAAGCCATTAAAGTTAGCGTGTATAAATCTCGAGCTTTATGATGCACAGGATTGGGAAAAATTGGATGAGTTATGTTGGTCCACTATTATTCTCTCATTATCAAGGTAGGTGTATATTAATGTCATTGACATTGTGGGTAGCGCTTATGCATTATGGAAAAAGATTTGTGATATTTATGACAAGTAAAGTCATGTACCTCAGTTGAATTAGCTAAAGAAACTTGTCAACCTTTGCATAAAGGATGGCAAAATTATGTCTACTCATTTGAATGAGTTTCATTTCATTTTCAACTAGCTTATAGTGTAAGACACTTAGTTTGTAGATAATGTCTAGTCTGTTCTTGCTTATTAAAATGCTTGAGTCATGGAACACCTTTCATACTACTATGAGTGTGTAACCCTTTGAGGGTGGTTTTAAATTAATGATGTAGAGAGCATTCTACTCATAGAAGAGGTAAATAGAGAGAACATTGACATAGCTTGCACTTCTCATGTATTGATTACTAGAGGCAAAAATTATGGTAATGGTAATAATAACTATGGTAGAGACTCATAGTCCAGTAGTCTTGTGGGAAATCTTGTAGTAAGTCCCATATAGTAAATCCTCTATGACATGTCATTATTATAGGCATTAGGGTTATACTAGGCCATAGTGCCATAAAATGCACAATGATAGGCGTAATGAGAAAGGCAAGGGGAAAGCACAAGATATAAAGTCTGACGATTGTAGCATTATTTCTAGTAAGTTGAGTGTGAAGATTGAGAGATAAATGTAGTACAACCTAAGTTTGATGATGACTATATCTTAGTTGCTTCATCTCTTAATGCTACTTAGTTGATTGAAGCTTCATCTACTTACTCTTATTGCTGGCTACTTGATTCGGGGGACTTCTTTCTATGTTACCCTATATAGGGATTGGTTTCATACCTATCATAGCATTATAAATTTTTTGAGACTCAAAAATAATAGTGCATTGGATATCATTAGCATTGGGGATGTTAGATTGCAATTTGCTTCAGGTAGCTCTTTTGTTTTGCATAATGTATGTCATGTATTAGCTTTGATTAAAAGCCTATCCTTTGCCAATTGGATGATGTAGGTTATCATGCCTCTTTTGGTGATTTTTCATGGAAGATTACCCATGGTCACCTTGTTTTTGCTCAAGGTGCCAAGGAGGCTAGTAGCCTCTATCCTTTGTTTGTATCTAGGTTTGTTGACTATGTGTTAGCTGTGACCGATTTACTAAATGTATCTTTATGGCATTGTTGCATTGGGCATATGTTTTTTTGAAAGGAATGAAAGTCTTGACTTGTTTGTAGTATCTTCTGCCTCTCGATTACTCACATTTTGATTCATTTGATCATTGTCTTTATGAGAGGTAGACTTGTAACTCACATAAGAAGTTTGGTTCTATGTGCATGAGTGAGCCTCTAACTCTTGTGCATTTTGAAATATGCATTGCCATGCCCTATCAATCTCATCATTGAGTGATAGATTTGTGACATTTACTAATGATTATCCATGTAAGGTTTGGGCTTATCCTATTAAGAAGAAATCTAATATTTTGGCTACATTTAAGCACTTTGTTGCTCTTGTTGAGAACTGGTCTCGGTATAGGTCGAAATGCCTAAGGTTTGACAATGGGGATGAATATGTCTCTAAGGAATTTGAGAAATTTTGTAATGAATAGGGTATTAAGCATCAGTTGACTGCCCCATATAGCCCACCCTAGAATGGTATTGCAAAGCCCATGAATATGACTATTCAAGAAAGAGTTCGTAGTATGCTTGGGCAAGAAGGCTTACCATAGTACTTTTGGGCTAAGACAATTACTACTACTATGCATCTCATTAATGGATTCCCATGCATTACTCTTGGTTGTCAAGTTGTAGAGGAGATATGGTCTAGAAATCCTCCATTGTATACTCATTTGAGGGTCTTTGGATGTGAGGCTTTCTATCATATTTCCAAAGACAAGCACAACAAGTTGGATATGAAATCCATCAAAGGCATCATTCTTAGATATGGGGATGTAGGGGAGATGGACTATCACCTTTGGGATTTGCAAGCTTGAAAGGTTATCCGTAGCCATGATGTGATTTTGCATGAGGAGAAGATACATTAGCAGCCTGTGCAGCTACAGATGGAGTGTCTTGGTATGTGGGGAACGTTATCTTGCAAATTATTCTTTATGTAAAACATTTGAAGTTGTAGATGGATAAGATGCAATGTGAAAAATAGATTTATTTATTTTATTTTAAATGATGTGCATTGGGCACAAATGCACACGAAAAAGATGATTAGTTGGTTTCTTTTAACAATTAAAGGTGGTTTGTGGTGCACCAAAAAAGAAAATAAATTCTGATACCTGTAGGTGTGTGAATGTACCCTAACATGAATGAGCACACAAAAATCGACTGGTTGAGGGGAAAGCATGACAATGAAGCAATCCAAAAAGGTAATTCCACCAAGCTAAAAATGCACAGTGTGAGAAAAAATTACCAAAAATACCACATCTAAATGTTTTAGACTTTTAAAGATTTTTTCTAATTTTATTTGATTTTATTAATTATTGGATTTATGGTTATACAACTAATAAAGGGTTAAAAGTAAAACATGGAATTTTTTGGATTCTTTTTTAGCTATTTTTAAATTTTTAAGGATTTTAATAAAAAATTTAAGTTTTCATTAATTTTTCCAATGTTTTCCTTTTTTTTAATTTGTACTTTTCAGATTGTTTTTATGGGTGAAAATTTCAATGAATTTTTGGGTTTTCTTTGCTATTTTTTGGAAAAAATAATAGCTTTTATTTGATTTTTAAAAGTATTTTTTGGTTTTTAGCAATTTAAAATTGCAAGAGAGGTGTGTATCGTGATCTCCTATGTTTGGCATGAACAATAGCAATGCCACATCATGGAGTCATGCACGTCCTTGCGCATGAACGACAGCTTAGACAACACACATGCGTGCCAAGAAAAGCCCCCCCCACACGAATAGCTTTTAAAGGAATGAAAAAGAAAAAACCACACGCACAGCACGGCATGAGACTGCATATCCTCATGATAGGAGGGGAATGCACATCGGGATTCACATGGAAAAAAAGATAACAATGCACACAAAAAGTGATACATAATTTGAGAAGATCCATCGATTGAAATAGAGGCCAACATAAAGGAAAAGTGTCACGGTAGTGGTGTTGGACAGGATAGTCAGGTCAAAATGCAGTTCAGGTGGCAATAGGGTGCGTTCACATGAAAAATGTCAAAAACACGCATTAAAACACAATCACAAATTAATAACACAAAATTGGTGGGCCAAAACTAAGAGAAGAAAAAAGGAAAAAGGTTTGATTAAAGGGTGGCTAAAGGATATCCAAGCAATATACCATTCCGATGGTAAAAGAGCATACTCACATTTAAAAATGGCAAAAATCATGTAAGAAAAGACTTGCAAATACACAAAAGTGAATAATGGCCAATTCGTGCATTGAAATGATGGGCTATAAAAAGGAGAAATGTTTGGGAAAAGAGAAAAGATCAGGGCTATCAGGTCAAACTATAGTTATGGCACAAGAAATGTACATTCACATGAAAACACGATCGATTCACAAAAATTCACAAGAGGAACCATTGCTCAGAATAGAGGGTAGTAAAAAGGAAAAGTGTCGAATTTGAAGGGACAAATAGGATTATAAGATCAAATTTTGATTTCAGTGAGAACATAGGGTGCATTCATATGAAAGAACAACAAAATGAGGAAAAGGGCTAAAGAGGCAAGGAGGAGGGTGGTAGGACTAGAGATGGGACTAGAGGCAGGGGCGCGAGGAGAAAAGAGAGGGAGGGTAATGGATAGAGGCATGGAGGAGGAAGATGAAGGAGGGAGGTGGGAAAGAAGGGTGGTAGGGGGAGAGGGAGGGAGGGTAATGGGGGAGGGAGAGGTGGAGGTGGAGGAGACGGAGGAGGGAGATAGAGACGGGGAGAGAGAAAAGAGAAGAAAAACAAGAACAAGAACAAGAAGAGGGAACTCATGGGTAGGGGAATTTTCTTTCTTTTTCTGGTTTAAAAAGAAGGCGAAACTCATCATCCCCCATCCTAGTGCGAGTGTAGGGTGGGGTAAAAAAATTTGCGGCACCAAGAATGAATGGAAAAGGAGGAGCACAAGTGGATCGATCACAAGACATTGGACCCAATGGCACACATTTCAAGGTGAAAATCAAGTAGCCGCATGGACATGTAGGGCCATGAAACAAAAATTCACAAAAAAAATTAATACAAAAAGATTCGAGGGATGTATAGCAAAAAGGAAAAGTGGGTAGGAGACAAGGGAAACATGATGGAAAATAGGAATGATATGTAAGACATGAAAAAAAGGCATAGGGAAAAATAGGTTTATAAGGTTAGCTTTTGATTTCAATGAATGTAGGATATATTCACATGAAATAACAGCAAAATGAGGAAAAAGGCCAAAAGGGCAAGGGAAAACCCTGGGGTGGGGGGGGATTGGGTAGAATAGGAGACTTGGGTGGGGAAGGGATCCAAATGGGACATAGATAAAACATGACATCATTTAAAGATCATACAACAACGTATTCATAAATGTATGCAGATGACACGTGTAGGAACGCGTCCCCACACTTAAAACCTTAACGGACCAGTTTGGCTAATCAGTAGGGCTTAGCACTTGACCATGAACCAAATCTTTGCATCCCCACACTTAAGAAATTGACAAGGAGAATGACATAGAGGGAGTATGCTAGCGTGCACAATTGATGGTGCATGCATGTGGCCAAACCCATCTGGCATATGTGCAAGAAGGTAAGCCAGGGAGCCTAGCACCTCATATCACGCATGCACAAGAAACACCCCGTAGTTGATATGGTCCCACTACTACGGCTCTCCTACACCCCAGGGATTAGCCCCAAGATGCAACATATGACACATATGCAACATAGTCCTCTCTTTTAATGTTTGTTACACGAGATAATTTAATCCTTACCAAATCAGCTCCAAAGAAACAATTATCCAGATCTACAGCTCAAGGAACCTCACACTCAACATATGTCACTACTAATAGATTGAACAATGTGGTTTGTATCCACAAATACATTTTTTCATGATTTCACCCTTATCTAGTGCATGGTTACTGAGGCATCACCGAAAAATAACTCCCGCTATTGTGCTTTCTTCAAAGACTTAAAACGAACGAATCCTATATTATAAGCTATGCATAAAATCAGCATTCCACATGATACTCAACTTTCCACAGCCCTTTCCTCTACAATTGATGATTTTTCTTGGAATGATAGGTGTAAGGAGTACTTTTTATGTGTTTTTCTTTTGCGAAAAGTGATAAATATATACATAACATAAAGAATGGGGATAAACTAATGCTAAACCTTATGCTAAAGCCCCATCATACATTCACGGACATATTCATAAATTTTTATAATTTTTCTATGCATAAAATCTTATTTTTTTCAATTTTCTTGATTTTTTTCACAATTTATCTTACTATTTATTATTGGTTTTTCTACTTTTCAGACATGTAGAGCTTACATGAAATAAGAACTAGCATTATATTCCATATGACCCCATAAGAATACAAAAAAAACCATGGAAACTCATAGCACCCTCAATTTTTTGAAAATCCCACAATTCTCACATTGTGAATTTTCTCAGTTTTCATTTTAATTATATGAACAATAAGAACTAGCTAAGAATTCTGATATTTCAAGTAATGAAAATAATATTCAAATATTCTAAATCATTTTTCATAATATGCATGCAAGAATCATCATGAAACGTCAAAAACAAGCACACACGATTAATTTCATACAAATCCACACACATTTTAAAGTCCGGAATCCCTAATGCTCTTCCATGACTGCTAGCGCATCCTCAACCTTTGATTTATGCTCCATAACACTTCAACATCATCACACATCCAAAATCTTTCATCTCAGCCCACCCCCTTTCTCACATAGAATAGCCATGGGAACAAGGTGTAGGGAGAAGAGAGAAGGAGGAGAGAGAAAGATTGAAATTAGAGATTTTGATTCCTTGCATCATATTGCATGTCTATATAGTCAAATTGGAGCCTTCTACATGTGGATCAAAGAACTGCCTTCCATCTCTGACCAATTGGTCTAGCATAAAAGATGTCTTGAGACAAATTGATGGGGTGCAAAAAAACTGCGTCCCCCCATTCTAATTTCTTGAAATTATTAAGTTTCTAAAGCTTAAACATTAAATTATTGAAGTTAACCAGTTCAAGTCCTGTGGTTCACACTTCCCAATGGTTTCAGTCTCGTTAGAGAGGTAAACATGCTTGGAATCATGATTCGATTGGACGGTTGTCTCCATGGCATTGAAATCTTTTAAGCTGGCCTCCATCACACACTTTTCATCCCCTAGATCTGATAGCCGCTTCACAACACCATACCTTATGACCATTAAATGGGGGGTCAAATGACCTCCAATTGAGGAATGGAGACTTGCGTTGGATTCCTAGTATCGAAATGCATCTAGGAAAACTCCAGCTCCTTGATCCGCTCTCAATTCATTTTTCATGAAAATTTACTCTTTTATGCTACTTTAACGCTTTAAATTGGCTCTCATTGGTGACCACGAAATAGGATGACCAAGCCCATCAAATCCACAAACTAATTTGTACATTAAGAAACCATAAAGAGGATAAAGTTACTACAAAGAAGAATACCCAACAAAAGACAAACACAGCTCTCTCCTTACCCCCTAACCAAATCAAAGCATGAAGATCCACAAGGGATAGGCCAAGTACAACGTGATAGAGATCCAGAGTTAGTCATGTTGCTAACCAATTTCTCCAACACAAACTCGCTAAAAAGAATTATCAAAGGAGTCATCCTAAGTGGTGGTCTGACTTGCTTACCAAACCTAGGACAACTGAACTAGGAACTCCTACTAAATGAGGACTCCTATAGGACTTGATACTCGGGCATATAAAAAGGAGGGTGCTGAGTATATTGTGACACAAGGAGAACAAGGCATCGGTCTCATGTCCTGTCTCGATACCCAATAACCTACCAAGCTCTCGTAAGGCGACACTAAATCACTTTCTTTTTCTGCTCACTTTTATTTTCACTCCAACCATCCTTATGTATTCTTTTGACTAGATGTCATCCCTAGGAAGACAAGGCATCGGCCCCAAGTCCATGCCGCGTGTCCTAACTCATTCCCAAGAACCTACCAGGCCTTCACAAGGCAATGATCATCACCTCTTGAAATTTTTCTTTCTTCCTTTTCTTATTTTAAGGATCAAACCCTCTTTTTACACATCTCCGTATACTATAGTCTTCAGATATATTCATTATTTCTTCTCTTTCTTTTATTTGGTAGGCTTTTCTATTTGCCTCACAACTAGCAAAATCTCTTAGAAACAACTACCTAGTAGGCTAGCAGAACAGGGTCACTAAGGACTACTCTCTAAATAGCTCTTTAAATGCCATACAATGTCTTCACATGAGACAGACAACTACTCAAACCTCCCCAAACACACATGACCTAAACTTTAGGACTTTATGCCTTAACTTGCTAGTCCCCACAAGAAGAAAATTCCCCATGTACACATATACATATATAGCACAAAAGGGAAAGAACTCATAAAGGAAGGACATAACTTGGACTTGGCTATAAGAAGCTTCTGTGTAGCAAGAGGCTCACTCCAGGTACTCCATTGAACTTGTTTGGTACAACACTAAAACAAGAAAACACTAACTGCACCCGCATCAAGCAAATACATGGTCCTCTTTGGTGAGAGCGGATTTTTGAAGCCAATTTAAAGTGAAAAAAGACGTCGGGAGGCGTAAAAGAGCGAATTTTCATGGAAAATGAAACAATGGGTTGGATTAAGAAGCTGGAGTTTTCCTAGATGCATTTCACTGCTATAAACCCAACACAAGTCTCCGTTTGTCAACAATCAGAGGTCATTTGACCCCCCCATTTAATCCCCACAAGTTTTGGCATTATGAAGTAGCTACCAAATCCATGAGCTAAAAAGTGCATGACAGAGACTAGGTTGATAGATTTCGATGCCATGAAGCCACTTATCCAGTCCGTTCACTATTTTGAGTTCATTTGGCTCTCAGTCTAGGCCAAAACCACTTTCGAGCAATGTGAACATGTAAAAACTGAAGTGGCTAACTTCTAAGGTTAATGATTAAGTTAAGGACTTAAACAAAACATGTTATTTGAGTGTGGAGGAGGGGGGAGTACAGTTTTTTGACAACCCTTTGATTCATCAAGTGTGGCTTTCCGATTTAGACAAGATCACTAGAGACGGAAGACATGTTCCTAATCTATGTATTGAAGGCTTCAAACTAACTATATGCACATTCAATATGATGCAAGGAATGAAAATCTCCTATTAGTCTTTCTCTCTCCTCTTTGCATTTTGTTCTCATGGCTCAATCTATGTGAGAGAGGGGTCGGCTAAAGCGATAGATTTTGGGCGTGTGATGATGCTAAAGTGTTATGGAGCATAAATCAAAGGTTACGGATGCATCAACTGCCCTAGAAAAATGTTAGCGACTTCCTAACTTTGAAATACGTGCGGACTCGTATTAAATTAAACACGTAAGTGCTTGATTTAACTGCTTTATGATGAATCTTTTGTGCATATTATGAAAAACGGTCTAGAATGTTTGAATATAATTTTTAGTGCCTAAAAAATCATAATTCTCAATTGGTTCCTGTTGTTCGTATAATTAAAATGAAAATCGAGAAAATATGCAATGCAAAAATTGTGGGATTTTGAAAAAATTGAGGGTTTTTTAAGTTTTCATGGTTCTTTTGGTGTTCACATAGAATCATATGAAGTATAATGATGACTCTTGGTTCATGCAAGGTCTATATGCCTAAAAATCAGAAATATCAATAACGAATAATAATATAAATTTAAAAAATTGGATTTTATATGGGTAAAATAGATTTCATGCACCAACAAAAATTTACAAAAAATTATGAATGTGTCCATGAGTGTATGGTGGGGATAAGGCATGAGCTTTAGTTCTAACTTTTATGTTAAATTACGTATTTATTACTTTTATATACAAGAAAATATGAAAAATACTCTTTACACCTACCAACGAATGCAAAACCATAAATAGTAGGGAGAAAGGGTTGTGAGGAGTTAAGAATCCATTGGAATTTGATTTTATGTATAACTTGACATATAGAATTCATTAGTTTTAAGCCTTTAAAGAAGGGTAGTAGCACGAATTACTTTGGTGATGCCTTAGCAACGACGCATATTGCGTTAGGATGAAATCATGAAAAGAATTGCTTGCACACAATCCATGCTATTTGATCTATAAGTTTATATGTTTGTGCACTTAAGGACATTTAGCTTTGCATTGCATTATATATATGTGGTATAAAAAAAACAAATCATGGATGCATTGTACTTGATTGTTACAATCATTGACCCACATTAGAGCATAAGGAGATCCACGTTGTAGGATAGTACCTTTGTTCCCTTTGGGGCCTAATTTGGTAAGGATCATATTATCTCCTAGGATGCCCTATAATAAAATCGAGAGGACTATGTTGTATATGTGCTATATGTTTGGATGGCACGGGGCCAAAATCCTCAAGATGTAGGAGAGCCATATTGAAGTCATAGCACTAAGCTAGGAGGGTGCTCCATGTGTTTGTGCTACGAGGTGCTAGTCACCATCATGTTGGGGTACTCCCTGTGTGGAGTTGGAAAGGGATTCATTGGATTATGAATAGTATACATACATGTCTAAGTTAGATCAGTGTGGATAGCCTTTAGATGCTCCTTTAGAGATGTGGGGTGTTTGGTTGAGCATAGAGGCCTAGCTAGAGTCTTAGAGCTAGTGTTGGGCCCATTGTTTTGGTCCCAACAAGTGGTGCATTTTTTAGGAGCCACTAAAATAAGTGGAAGTTTTTGAATCTTGGTTGATAGAGACCAATTATTTAGTGTATGCCAAAGGACATCGAAATAGATCCATTATTTTCTGATAGACAGCATCAAGTCCAGATCTAAAGGCAAGAAAGAGCCGAAAGGGCTAGACGACAAGCTAAAATCCTTAGGAGGTATTTCCCTCGACGGAGAAGCCTAATATCCCTAATGAGGGAGGGGTCTTAGCGACCCTAGTGCTACAAGCTATTCTTTAGGAGGAGGAGGAAGCTCTAGTACTTTCCTTCTCCCACTAGGTCAACCCACTTTGAGTGGGGTAGTAGTTCTACTAGTTTATATCCCTTAGCAAATGCAATTATTGTCATAGCACAACCTATTGTGATTCTTGCAAGGATGCCAGATCTGCCAGCTTTAGGATTCCCTCTACCCTTTTTTAATGGGTAGCAGAGGAAGATGCAAAGCTCCACATTAGTGAGTTCCAAAAGTTAATGTTTAAGATGAGAGACATATGATGATCTTTAATATGATCTGAAAGGAAGAGGTATAGTATGGTATCACAGCCTAGAAGCCAAAATCATAACTACACTTGATCTATTTTTTTGTGGCCTTTCAAAGAGAGTTTGCCCCTGAGAGAGGCAGTCAATATTGTCTAAGTGTTCTCAATGTAACACATCAAGAACCTCATGAGAATGTTCAAGTGTATGCCAAGAAACTAAAAGAAATGTTTTGCAAATTGCAAACTTATATTCCTATTCCAGTTGTACTACTCAATTGCAGTACTTTTTACATGGGTTGGACTTTAATATCCAAGTGCACTTGAATAGTGTTGCTCTTGCTGACATTGATACTACTATTACACGAGTAGAGGAGATAGAATTGTGATTACAAGGGGCCTACGCATCTCAGGAAAACTTGAAATCGAGTCTAGGGCTTGAAAATAATTTGGCATTGATGAGTGGAAGTCAAAGGGCATCCATGATCAATTTGAATGGGAGAGGAAGCATAATGCAGAGTGTGCCCATGTTGCCAGCTCTTTCTAATGTGATCATGTCAATGGCTAGCTAGATGGTTCCACTAAATAATGGAAGCCAAATGACAAACCCTAATGTCATTCCAATTAATCAACATTAGTATAACAACCAACCCCCAGTTAATTGGTTAGACCAACTGAACAGTAAGTAGATGATCATGGTGGCTATGAGTCTAGTGTATCAAATGTTCTTGGTGAAGTCAATGATATGATTCATATGATAGCGGAACAGTATAGACAAATAGCCGTAGGTGTTAACTTCCTAAAGAACTTGATAGGAAGTCAATGCCACTAGAGAGGGTGGCCCATCAAGATTCAGCTGTAAGTAGTGTGGGGTTCAACACTTTCCAAGAAACTGTACTAACGTCAAATGCATCATATGTGGGACATCCACCGGCCATCTAACTAGTATTTGTTGGAGTAAGATCAACCCTCTTTAGCAAGGGAGTAAGTAGCTATGTTCAATAAATCATCAAGCATAAGGGAACAACCTTTAGTAGCATGAGGGACCAAAACAAATACTACAAAGAGGAAAAGCTACCATAGACGAGCTACCCAAGCGGTAGTGGTGTCAGGCTTATTGAAGTTGTGCATGTCAATACCATTGAGGCTTCCAATTTGCGAGCCATTATGGAAGAGGAAAAAAAGTTAAAGAATGTGACACGGATAATATAAAATCTGTTGAGATAGACCCCAAATAGGATGATAAGGGGACGCAAGTCCTTAACCTTGATGTGGAAGCCGGTCCTCTAAAAGTTGCTAATGATAAAAATGAACCCAATAAGGTGCTACCAAGGAAGAAGGTAAAAGCTAAGAAAGAGGCACCAAAGCATGTTTATTGAGATCAAGAGAAAGAATGGTGTGGTGAGAGAAGAGAACCATTACTAATTATCATGAATTTGATTTAGTGAGTTTAAGCTACGCACCCAGATTGCGGGAGAGATGGCTCCTTGCGGAAGGGACTAGTCTGCGAGGATCTTCTCCAAGAGGGGGGAGGAAAGAGAGACGGTGAGCTCTGAGTTCTTCAATGAGGGAAAAACAATTACCTTCTCTCTCTCTATCTCTCTTACCCTCCCTTTCCTCTCTTTTCTATCCCTCTCTTGCTCTCTCTCTTCTCTTACTCTCCTTCTTCTTCTTCTCTTCTTCTCCTTCTCTCTCTCCCCCTCTCTTCTTCTTCTTCTCTTCTTTTTCTCCTCCTCTTCTTTTCTACTCTCTCCCTCCGTCTTCTTCTTATTCTTCTCCTCTTCTCTACTCTCTCTCTCTCTCTCTTCTTCTTATTTCTCTCTTCTTATGTACTCACTCTCTCCTTCTTCTTCTTTATTCCTCTCTTCTTCTCTACTCACTCTCTCCCTCTTCTCTTTATTCTTCTCTTCTTCTCTATTCTATCTCTCCCTCTTCTTCTTATTCTTCTCCTCTTCTCCTTACCCAAGCAGCAGCAAGTCGTGGCCTTCCCCCTTCTCATCCCCTTAACGATGGGGTTTATATAGGTATTTGGGGAGGGGATTAGTAATGGTAGCACCCCCTGCCACCTCCCCATGGTCGTGGCACCCTCCCGCTTCTCTCATGAGCCGTGGCAGCCCCCCTGGCACCTCCATGGCCGTGGCAGCCTCCTGACAGCCCCCGCTGTGGCTGGTTCGTTGACACAATCGTCCCCCTCCCCTCACGCTGTTTGCCAGTTTTGGCAGTGTAACCAAGGGGGTTAATTCTTTTTTTAAAAATAAAATTTTCATTTTATTGGGGGGAGGGGAGTCCTATAGCAGGACTGTTACATTCTTTCCCCTTAAGGGGATCGAGATGTCCTCATCTCGAAAGGAATTGGGGGTATTGTTGGTTGAGAGTACTCTTGTCAATCCATGTGGCATCTTCTTCTGGAAAGTTCCACTGGATGAGGTACTCCTTGAGGATACTACTCCTCAATCTCTTTTCTCGAATGTCTAGGATTCTAGATGGCCAGAGCTCAAGGACTCCTTGGCTTGGCATTACAACTTGTTGATCATCGAGTATATGGCTAGGATTTGGTACATATTTCTTTAGCATGCTAACATGAAATACATTGCGAACCTTTACGTTCTCAGGGAGTTGGAGTTTGTAGGCATTTGTCCCTAGGCATTTGAGGATCTTGTAGGGTCTGCAATACCTTGGACTCAATTTTTTAAATTCCCCAAATGACAGGGAACTCCTTTTGGGCCGTACACGAATAAAAACCATGTCTCCCTCATTGAAGAGTTGCTCTTGTCTATTTAAATCTACATAGGCTTTTTACCTATCCTTGGTGGCTCTAATATCTTGTCTAATGGTCTTAACCTGCTCATCCATTTCCTCGAGCATTTCCTTAGAAGCTTCTACTCTTAAGGTAGGATCTGAGAAGTTCAATGGGGTGCGGTAATCATGCCCATATAATGCTTGAAAAGGTGTCATTTGGATGCTTTGCTAGTAGGAAGCATTATAGGCAAACTCTACTAATGGTAGATATTGAATCCATTTCTTGGGTTTGCGACAACAATTAGCTCTAAGGATATCTTTAATGACTTGATTGACCCTCTCTATTTGGCCATCAGTTTGAGGGTGATAGGCTATGCTGAAACATAGTTGAGTCCCAATGGCCCCAAATATCCCTCTCCAGAAGTGAGACGTGAAGAGGGAGTCGCGGTCACTAACGATCCTTCTAGGCAACCCATGGAGCCTGAATATCTCTTCTCTTACTCTCCTTCTTCTTCTTCTTCTTCTTCTTCTTCTTCTTCTTCTTCTTCTTCTTCTTCTTCTTCTCCCCCTCTCTTCTTCTTCTTCTCTTCTTCTTCTCCTCCTTCTCTTCTTTTCTCTCTCTCCCTCCCTCCCTCTTCTTCTTATTCTTCTCCTCTTCTCTACTCTCTCTCTCCCTCTTCTTCTTATTCCTATCTTTTTCTCTACTCACTCTCTCCCTCTTCTTCTTTATTACTCTCTTCTTCTCTACTCACTCTCTCCCTCTTCTTCTTATTCTTCTCTTCTTCTCTATTCTCTCTCTCCCTCTTCTTCTTATTCTTCTCCTCTTCTCCTTGCCCAAGCAGTAGCAAGTCGTGGCCTTCCCCATTCTCATCCCCTTAACGATGGGGTTTATATAGGTATTTTGGGGGGGGGGGGGGGGGGGGGGGGGGGGGGGGGGAAATTAGTAATGGCAGATCCCCTGCCACCTCCCCATGGTCGTGGCACCCTCTCGCCTCTCTCGTGAGCCGTGGCAGCACCCCCTGGCACCTCCATGGCCGTGGCAGCCTCTCGACAGCCCTCCTAGCCGGTTCATTGACATGATCACCCCACCTCCCCTCACGCCATCCGCCAGTTGGTGGTGTAACCAGGGGGTTAATTCTTTTTTTAAAATAAAAATTTCATTTTATTAGAGGGGAGGGGAGTCCTATAGCGAGACTATTACATTGAGAGATGCACTTCTTGTAGAAAGTGGATTTGGCAATGAAGATCTCCAATTCTTCAATAGTAGGAGGAATCTTCCAATCTTCCATTGGTTTTCTTCCTCCTCAACAGTGCCACTTCTTCTGTTTTCAGCCTTTGTTGGTGCTTGTTAATGGCAGTTTCCCCTGACTACGCACTAAAAACATGGATCCCCAAGAGAGACACCAAGAAAATGGAAAATATACTCCAAGAAAATCTATATCGTATCATCAACAAGCATGTTCTCATATTTGAATGAACCACAAGAAGAAAAACAACACCAGTCTTTACAAATCTTCACGCAACATCATATAACAATTCTCCCACAGATTTATCACAACATAACTTCAATACATTCTTCATATTCTTCATCAAAAGAATAAGAGAATACAAAGAAATGCTCCACTTTTAATGGAAAGAATCGCATATTATTCATCTTCAATAACTTCATAGTCTTCATAGTCTCTCTCTTGATCTCTCACTTATAAATACATTGTTTTTCATGAAAATTTGGCTATCTCTCACTCACACATACTCTCTCTCTCTCTCTCTCTCTCTCTCTCTCTCTCTCTCTCTCTCTCTCTCTCTCTCTCTCTCTCTCTCTCTCTCTCTCTCTCTCTCTCTCTCTGGTACATTGGAATAATCAAGAATAATAATCCATAAACCCTCTTTGGTCATGGATACCCCTCTCAAGAGGTATGTCTAACATTAAGGGTCACCAGAGCCACTACAGTGTCATTTCGTAGCTCAACAGTGTCATTGTCACTTCTATTTTTACTTGAGTTTTTAGCAACTACTACTTCTAATTCTTTGAGCTATTTTAAGCGTGTATTTATATCTTCCAAAGATTAGAAAAATTTCCCAAGCTACGAATTCATCCCACATAACACTTACAGAGGCATACAGAACAAAAACAGAATAGAGATAGAGGCTCTACATAAACTTAATATAAAATCATCAAAAAGCTTTTATCTCAACTAAAACCATTCAAGACCATCAAGAATCATTTAATAAGCTTTGAAAAAATATTAAACTCCTTTAACTCCATCAATCACTATTCCAACCTCTCATACAAAAAGAAAATAGTACAAAATAGTAGCTCAATAAAGAACCAATCAAAACCCATCAAGAACTTAATAGAACCTATTCATATATCATATCTCCACTGAAAAACATCATGAGTTTCTGAAACCTATTCAACCTTGTCCAAAGCTCACTCAAAACACTTCCAAACCAATCAATCATCATATAAATCATATAAAAAATCACCCAAAAGTCCAACAAAAAATAGCTAAAAACACAGTCATATCTCTCAACAAATCTGCAAAGTGATTCTACTGTGACAAGGAACCAACTGACAAGTCGCTGTCTCAAAAATGTAAAGTATATCCAAAGCTATATAATGATACATCCGAAGAATGTGATCCCTTATACTATAAGTCCCATTCAATTGATTGATAACTAAATGTGAGTCACCTTTCACCAATAAATGGTGGATTCCACCACATCGAGCTATATTCAACCCCATAATAATTAAGGCCTTATATTCTTCCATGCTATTAGTAAAAGGGCCTAAATAAACTCCTATTTTCATAATGAATCTACATCAAGGGTCATTTTAATAACCATATGGACACTCGCATGCTTCACGAGCCCTCATGCATTAGGGGACCTTTGAGGTCTCGAAAATACCTTTTAGGAGATAGAGAAAGAGTACTCCAAACCAATAGGAGCAAAGCCTCCATAACGAAACTTGTATTTTAAAAAAGATAAAAAAATCATTATATAAATATATATATATATATATATATATATATATATATATATATATATATATATATATATATATATATATATATATATATGTATATATATGTATATATATTACAATTTTTTATTATCAATATATATTTTTTGTCTCTTATATTCGTGATGATGACATTCTTTTTATTAATGATAATAATCGGTTTAATCTAAATTCAAACTAGTAAAAAGCTTGGTACTTATTTTTTCCTTCCGTTCTTTTATCTCTCTTATGTTTTTCTCTCCTTTGTAGTAGCCTAGTCCTCTCTCTCTCTCTCTCTCTCTCTCTCTCTCTCTCTCTCTCTCTCTCTCTCTCTCTCTCTCTCTCTCTCTCTCTATACCATGGATATAGAAGTTTGACCTTCAACAAGGCTTCAAAGCTCCCAAAACACATCCATATCAGTGTTTAACTCATTCAAAAAAAATGGAAGATGGATTCCTATTATCATTAGCAAAGGTAGTTGAAATACCATGCAATAAGCAAAAGGTGGGAAAAGACAAAGATATGAGAGCTCATTCATCTCTTCTTCGAAGGATAGAAACCAAGATTTCAAGCTTGGAGTAAATAATAATAGCATAAAAGAGTTATTGGTGCAATATATGTTTATACATAGAGAGCTATATTTGGAACCTAGAACTTCAAATATTCCAATGCATAGACCAAATTGTAAGATTTTGATTCCTAAAATCTTTCTTTTATTGAACTTGGTTTAAGTTTTTCCATTATAACATTTGCCAATTTTTCTTGAGATGTCTACCCCTATAATCTTAAGGAATGGCAACCGATTGATTCTATTGTTAATGTTATTGATGTTATCCATGGTTCGATTGGAGAATAAATGTACAAAGGTAGAAAGAAGACAAAGCTTGCAGGGAATGGAATATTTTTTTGTGACCATTCTTATATTTTTCCCATGCAGTGCAACCAATGGGGATCAATATCTCCCCTTGCTTTGCCAAAATTTTCAAGCTTTGAGTGGCCTTTGCCAAGTTAAGCTACTAGTGAGAGCTATAGATGTAAAATACTTTTTGAGATATAGAGAGCATTAAAACCTAATATCTCAAGTAGGCTAAGAAAAGTTACATTGTTCATGTTTATTAATATATTTTTTGACTTATTTTCTAATGGTGAGATAAGAATATCAAAGTCCATGCTTTTAGTGAAGAGACCAACATATGACCATGTCATACAATTTGTTGATTGAGGGATGGGACAGTAGGATAGAAGGAAAATTTATATGTAAGATAGTTCAAGACTCTATAACTTGTAAATATATGGTTGCTACTCAAAGTTTCATCCTTAGGTTTTATTATAGTAGATAGAATTATGTTAGTGGTAGGCTGGTTGCTTTAGACCAAAATCTTAATAATTTTAGCAAAGATCCTATAGTGGATCTTGATGTTTGGTTCAATGAGGACATTATTGCAATCCTAAATGTTAGATCATTATGTACGCTACATCAAGTGAGGATAGATTTACAAAATGAAGATATTGAACTACCATGCTAATCTATATTCCAACTTAATCACAAATGAGTAAGTTTTTATATCATATTATATCCACTTAGGTGTAT